>NC_063452.1:16062796-16309188 GCF_020379485.1 Brassica napus
CTAATGGTCGTTGGTATAAGGACCTTGATGTTTTCATAGAGAGAGATGGGTCTGATGCTATTTGTCGGATAGAGACAGATACTCATGAGATTGAGGGCGAGCAACATGCTGATGAGATTGAGGGTGAGCAACAACTTCTTGAAGACAATGAAGATGAAACTTATGATGGTGATCGTGAAGCAAAAGAGAATGAAGAAGAGTATGATAAAAGTGATAAATCTGATAAGAAAGATGAAATTGACAAAATTTTTGAAGAGGATCTTGAGATGTTTAGGAATTAGAACTATGAGGATGAGATTCTAGACGAGGATGAGGTATATCCTGAGACTGAGCAGTCATCTGATGATGAGGAGGAGCAAGCTGAGAGGATGGCTAAAAGGGGAAAATTAGATGGGATTTTTAGTCTTATGCATACTTTTTACATTGGTGAAGAATTTAAGCAGCAAGTCATCAAATATATCCTCAAGACAAGAAGAAATGGAGTCTTTGACAGATGGGTGCTAATGCAGTGGTAAAGGGTGTGTGTGGCGCATATATTTCTCGGTTGAGACACCAATCAAGCAGTGGATGGTCAAAGTCTATGTTAGTACACACACTTGCCATCCCACAAGGAAGTGTAAGCTCATCAAAAGTCATGCCAATGCTGAAATTATGTTGGAACAAATCAGGAAGGAACCTGAAATGAGTGTTCCGGTGATTAAAGAAGAGTTTAGGAACATGTTCAACATCATCATCTTTCTTGAGCAGGCAAAGATTGCTAGGCGTATTGTTCTTGATAAGCTACATGCCGAATGCAATGAGCATTTTGCAAGGCTAAGGGACTATGAGATGAAGCTATTACGGTAATCTTTTCATTTTCTATCTTTCCTATTGTTGCTTATATTTTAATGTACTTATGAGTAATTGTTTTCAAATGCTGTTCAAATGTTGATAGCAAAATCGAGATCAATACAATAATAAAACCAAACGGAGCAAAAGCATTCCACTCCATGTATATCTGCTTTAACAAACTACGTGTGTCATGGAAGGAATATTGCAGGCCGGTTATTGGATTAGATGAGACGTTCCTCAAGCACAGCTCTCTGCAAGGGATGATTCTAACTGTGATAGGAAGGGATCCCAATAACCAGATATACCCAATTGCATGGGCTGGGGTCAACTCTGAGAGAAATGATAATTGCCAATGGTTTATCCACAGGTTGAAGACTGATTTGGATTTAGGCATGGGTGATCTTGTGACAATGATATCTGTTGGGATCGAAAACGGTTACGACGAAGTTAACGTCCAAATCCCCGCAAAATACAAGTATGTCATTTCGCAAAAAATCATGTTCGATCAAGAGAACGTCACGTATGTTCCCGGGATAAAATTTCATTCGAATTCTGTTTAGATCAAACATAAGTTATTGGAAACAAACCCAGACCAGTTACGGATAGGTCCAAGTATGACGATCGGAACACGGACGAACCAAGCTCGGTCATTACACTACTACCGCACATGCACGCTGTCCGGTCGCTACATAGTGACCGAGCTTCGGCTCGAGCTCGGTCACTACATAGCGACCGAGCTCTTCTGAAACGTCGATACAACATTAGTCCATGCATTCTCGTCTACCCTTCGATGCTATCTCCCGAAGACCGTAGCGAACCCATTTCACGTTTCCCGCCATTCTAAGCCATCGATCAAACTTTATCGTAAAAACCGCGGAAAGTTCGTTCTTTATCGAAAGAAGCCGTAATGAACGCTTCGAGTCAGAAGACGGCCCAAAGGGACCTAAGACATGACTCGAGGCCCAACTTATGATTTCATAACCAACAGCCCGTAAGCCGCATGACGGTTTACGCTTGGTTCGCAAGGAAAGATAAATGTCATGTTTCCGCGGATAAATACGAAATTTTGAAGATAATTACGAAGATCGGAAAAAGTAGAATATCTCCATTTTTACGCTATGACGGCTTAAGGGCAGAAGAGGAAAAGCGCAAACCGACCTAGGAGCCAGTATATAAGGAGTCTTAGGCGAGAAGCATGAGGATGACTTTTCTCAGAGCAAACTTAGCACTTAGAGCAATTAGGCATATTTCTGTTTTTGTTATTCGAGCTGCGACTCAACTAGGTTATTGCCGTCTTAGGGTTTTAGAACTAGAAATCTCGCCGACAGCTCTCATAGCCCAGGCTCTTACCTTGTTGTAATGCTCAAACGCGAATTCGGAATAAGATCTACTTTGCTCTCTTTTCGATTTCTTATACTTTATCGTTGTTATTTTTGTGTTCTGATTGCTTGGCGTGTGGTATTAGCAGATATCCGGGACCTCTGGGAAATTAGGGTTTTCCTAGTTTCCTAATTTAAACAGAAATCGACAGTGAGAATTTCGGTTCCCACAGTTTGGCGCTAGAAGGAGGGGGGGGGGGGGGTACGGATCAATCTAACTCTCAACCACATCACGCTCAACCAAACATGTCAACTGACGACGCGGATAACGTGCAGACTCCTCTTAACGGAAGCAGTGGCACTGACCTCCACACTCCCGCAGCGGACAACGCACCAGCCAACGCACCAGACAACGCCGCGGCACTCGAGGAGTTTAAAAAGATGTTCGCCACCTACGAAAAAAGGTCGGAAGAACAGGATAAGCTCGTGAGCACCTTGACCAAACAAGTTCAAAATTTAACAGCAAGGACTCGAGAAATCCGCCCCCGTGGAACCACTAAAGTCCGCG
Organism: Brassica napus; assembly: GCF_020379485.1. Taxonomy (NCBI): domain Eukaryota; kingdom Viridiplantae; phylum Streptophyta; class Magnoliopsida; order Brassicales; family Brassicaceae; genus Brassica; species Brassica napus. Next base: position 16,065,515 of record NC_063452.1, read on the forward strand.
GGAAAAGACTCGACTTCGCAACCCCACTCGACAGGCCTGGAGCCGCACACGAACGACCTTCGGGTCAAAACCCTAGCGAGAAATCTCCCATCGAAAAGGGAAACCCTGAAAGTCCTCCGCCTCCCGCGAAGGCTTCGGAGGACAACGGAGTCGAGCACGTCGACCTGGATCCTAGCGATGTCTCCAACGATATTGATGAGGACGTCGACAGACATCCAAGGAGGACCAGAAGCCGATTCGCTCGGGAAAGCTCTCCGTTCGACAAACCAATGATAGAAGAAGAGGAAATCCTCTATTGGAACGAACAAGAAGAGCTAGCTGAAAAGCAAACCGAGCTCACTCGCAGTAAACGCTGACAGGCTCGGAAATCTGCTGGCGAGACGTCGGATATCCGCGATCTTCGCGACTATATCACCAAGACTGCGGCAGAAGTAAGAGCCGTGAAATTCCAAATCCATCACGCTACCAGCGCTGCACCCGAGATCGACAGACTGCTAGAAGGGGCTCAGAAGACCCCCTTCACCACTCGCATCTCATATATGAGGGTATCCGATCCGGAAAAACTCAAAGTACCAAGGTATGATGGTACGACCGATCCGAAGGCGCACCTTCAGGCTTTCCACATCACGATGGGAAGAGCGAGGCTGAAGGACGGCGAAAAAGACGCCGGCTACTGCCGCCTGTTTGTCGAGAATCTGGAAGGGGCAGCCCTCGAATGGTTTGCTCGCCTTAAACGAAACTCTATCGGAAGTTTCTGACAGCTCGCATCGGAATTTCTCAAGCAATACTCTATGTTCATAGATAGAGAAACTTCAGATGTCAATCTCTGGAGTCTGTCCCAGAGGGAAGACGAACCCCTCCGCGAGTTCATCAGCCGATTCAAGTTGGTAATGTCCAGGGTCAGCGGGATAAGCGACAAGGTGGCCATTGATGCGCTCAGAAAGGCACTCTGGTACAAGTCGAAATTCAGAAAATGGATAGCCCTCGACAAACCGCGGACGATCCAGGACGGCCTCCACAAAGCGACGGACTACATCATGATCGAGGAAGAAACGAAAGTTTTATCGCAAAAGCATAAGTCGACGAGACCATCCTCGAAAGATGTAGATCCAAAAACGAAGAAGAAGAACCCTCGTAACGACAAGTATGTTCATCACGAGGGGGAAGATCTCCAAGGAGTGCACAATTACGCGATCAGCTCGGACCAGGGCCGAACCACGGGTAATACGTGGACTCGTAATCAAGGATATGATGAAAACACCTTCTGCGAGTTCCACCAGTCCCGAGGACACTCCACGACTAACTGCAAAGTCTTGGGAGCAAGGCTGGCCGCGAAGCTACTAGCTGGAGAGCTCTCGGAAGTGACCAGCGTGAAAGATCTCATCCTCGAGACCGATTGCCCCCCGAAGGTGGACAGAAATCCTCCCGTGGAAAAATCACCTCAAAGAAACCAATCTGGGGATAAACGCGGCAGAAGGCCGGACGACAAGGAGAACTATAACAATCGCCGCAGAGTCAACATGATCATTGGAGGATCGCAATTCTGCAACGATACGGTTTCGGCCATCAAGGCTTACCAGCAGAAGGCGGAGTTGAGCGCAAACTGGCCTACATGGTCTCCTACCCGAGATGATCAGAATTGCTCAATCACCTTCAGGAAGGAGGAAGCCGGCAGGATCGATCAACCTCACTGCGATCCGCTCGTCATAGATCTCGTCATACGAGATCTGGAAGTCGGCAGAGTACTCATTGACACGGGAAGCACGGTCAATGTAATCTTCCGTGACACTCTCAATCGGATGAGCATCGAACTGGGAGAAGTAACTCCAACGCCAAAACCGCTCACGGGTTTTTCAGGCGAAGTATCGATGACCCTCGGGTCAATCCAGCTGCCAGTCATGGCCAAGGAGATCATGAAAATCGTCGAATTCGCGGTGGTCGATCATACTGCTATCTACAACGTGATCATGGGAACCCCATGGCTCAACGCCATGCAAGCCGTTCCATCAACGTACCACCTGGGCGTCAAGTTCCCGACCCCAAACGGAGTCGCAGCTATCTGGAGACGTCAGAAACAGTCGCGACTATGCTTCCTCGCAGAGCACAAGTTAAGGCAGATGACGACCTCTGCAACGGCAAATCGCAAGCGCACGAAGATAGACAAATGTTCGGCCAAAAACGTTTCAAGAAAAGACGATTTAACATCGTCTGCTGACGCAAACGCTTCGGGTGTCGAAACTCAACACAAGTCCGAAGCCGACACTACGACTCAACCGGAACATACGGAAGAGAACGCTGACCCGGCCACGGTCATCACGATCAAGGCGGTCAGCACGGCAACAATCGCCGAGTAAAAATGCTCGCGGCATAAATTAGAACTAAGATGGCTTGATCCTCGAAAGAGGTACATAGGCAGCTCGTCGAAACACGAGTTCAGCTATCCCCCTCTCTAAAATGGGGGGGGGGGGAGTGGGTGTGTATACTCGTATACTCCCACATAGGAAAATATGCGTTATTGTAATCGAGTTTTTTAGAGATTTCAAATTTTTTTACTACAATATGCATCGCTCCTTTTTAAGACACTTGCGCTTCAGCAGCCTCATACGGCCCAAAATCGCAAAACAATCCCTCTTCAGCACCGAAAATATATGTATAGTCTTCGAAATAACTGCGAGACGTTGCCAAGTTAAAAGTCGAGACGATGCGAACAAATTGTCCGAACGCGACCACAAAAACCTTACACTCCGTTCGTCGATTGGCCCCGACGAACACATCAGCCGTCTTAGACAAACGCAACTTGATCACTCTTTTGATCTTCGAACGTCCAACACAAGGACGAAAGCGCGCTACAAAAAAAAAATACGAACTTTTGGTCTAGCACTTCCAGTTGGCTTAAAAATTATCTCTGGAAAGATGCTCGATTCGTACCATACAAGTCATATAAGCCGAGAACCTATCGCGGACTTTAAATCGGTACGAATCAGGTAGAAATCGCAACAGGAAAATCTATAGCCGGCTAGTCACCGCACAAACCTTAAAACCGAGAGTAAACCTAGGTCTTGCCCTAAAACCATCGCATTGGTCTCAGACATCTCAAAGACATGATATCTAAACGATACGAGATCCTAAAACATGTCTCTCCGTTCATATCTCAGCGTTCCAGAAAGTTCGTAAGAATAAATAATTTTTACGAAAACTCACGTCACGAACAAACCAACAGATCGAACGCCTCAACGAAGTTAAATATGAGAAGACAACTCATGTTTACTTCAAACCCACTCGAAACAAAGTAACTCAAACAAACATCCATTATATATAAACCGCATAGCGGTAGGGGTTCAAAGCCACCAACGACCAGTCCCGATAAAAATAAAAGCGGCCAAAACAGGCCCATACAAACTTCGAAGGCCACACTCGGCCGGACATATATGAACGAAGGCCACACTTGGCCGCAGAATACTAGATAAGGGAAAAACTTCTTCCCATCAAACACTCACCTCTCATAGATATAAGTTAAAATTCCCGGACAAAGAAGCTCCGAATGCATCCGCAAGATAGTTCACTTCCTTATCGCCACCGGCAAACTCGGTCGTGGTCTCTACGGTGTCAGGAGAAACCGGGATGGGATCCCAGAATCCCAGAGTCCTCCCGTCGATCGGAGAAATGAGCGTCTCAGCGTGAGCATGATCCTTCATGCCGCCTTTCATTAAGTCCATCTCCCTCTCGAAAACGTAGTCATCCGCCCGCACCTTCCAAAGGCTCCGGACTGAACCGCGACACTCACGGAAGTCACCCAGCGAGTTGAAAGCATCCTTGAGGTTCCCGTACTCAACCTGGAATTGAGAGGCGCGAGTCTTCATCACCACGACAATCTCCCTCTTGCCCTTCCGTGCCGCCCTACGAAAAGCCCTGGCATGATCACGAGCGAGTTGAGCATATCGCGCCAACATCTCGTCTCGCATGCGAGCAAGATCCTTCTCCACCTTCTCCGCTTTAAAGCGATAGATCATGGCTTCTCTATGGCTCGCCTCAATGGCCGATCCAAGCAAGTTCAAGCCCTGTAAAACCGTTTGACACGTTATAAGCAAAAAAAATATATATATATACACTTGAAACGATCGTCAAAATTCTTAAAGCCTATAGCCCGTTGATGATACGAGATCCTTCCGCGACGACTTTCGGCCTCCCCGACTCGTTCATGGCCGGAGGAGCAACGAAGCCCGAGGGAAGATCAGCGAAGAAATCATCAAAGTCCAGAATAGGGACCTCGCTCGTACCGCTTCCATCGCCGAAAGCAAGGTCCATATCCCATCCCGGAAGCATGCAATCGTCCACCGAAAACTCCAAGTTACCGAGGTCAATATCTTTCCCCTTCGAAGAATTCAGCCTCGTCGCAACCGTGGGAGCAGCGTCGGGACCTTGGTCATCAGGCTCGGAATCACTCCCTGTTTCCCCGCCCAAAGAAGGACTAGGATGCATAAACCTCAACGCCTTTCGAACTCTCTTCGGCGTAAAGGAAGTCCAGAAAAAAGGACCGTTCCTGAGCAGATCCCTCACCGCGATAATGTCCTCAGGAAACGGAGCAAGGGGATTGATGAAGGGACGATCGTTTGACAACCTCCGGAACAATGGGATACAACTCTTTTCGACAGACGCAGAGTCCACACGAACGAAGAAGAAAAACTTCTGCCACGAGTCGAAGTTAGAAGTAAACCCCTAAACCACTGACATGAAGTTCCGAGGGACCAGCTTGTACTTGTTCGTATCCTTGATGATCTGCAACCTAAGAAGCGCTTCGAAATGATCGACGGTAAGAGAGAGACCATGCTCGTAGCTCAGGATCAGAACTCCAATGAGGTGCTGGATGCCAAGGGAATTCAGTTGGCTTATCGCCACCCCGAAAAGATCCAACACACGGACGATAATTTCGAGAATCGGGAACCACAAACGACAGCGCACTACGAATGCTTCATAACAAGTAAAGTAACCCTCTGGGGGACTACTAGCGCGCTCTCCTTGACGAGGAACCCTGAACTCCACCGCATCCGAAATATGGTAGAACGACAACATAACCTCGAGGAATTCGCTAGTACTCCTACTTGGTGCACCTTCCTCGACCGGGCGACGGTTCATGACCGGGAACGATTTCTTTTGGGAGGCGTGATCGAACCATAACACGCCACCCACCATGCCTCATTCTCGGCCGGGTCTACCGAATGAGGAACGAATTCTATCTTTGGCACACAGAGCTCTTCAGAAACATTCGCGGGCAAGGACCCTTTCTTCGAACTCCTCTTCTTACTCGACATCTCGTGTTTTCTTTTTTAATCAAGAAGGAAATGATAGAGAGAAAGAAAAAGAAGAAAGAATTTTTCAAGAAACCTCTCTATGAGAATGAGTAAGTGTAAAGGTTGTGAAGAAATTATCTCTCTTCTTATAGGCATGAGAAATTACTATTTACTTACGGATTTTCGGATACGAACTTCGCCCAAATACACCAATCTCGTCCGAACTCGCCATACCGCACATTGGAATCTCACTAGAAATCCACGATCCTAACGAGATGGGGGGCTAACTGTTGGGGTCGTTTTACGTCCAAATCCCCGCAAAATACAAGTATGTCTTTTCGCAACAAATCATGTTCGATCAAGAGAACGTAGCAACGTATGTTCCCGGGATAAAATTTCGTTCGAATTCTGTTTAGATCAAACAAAAGCCATCGTAAACATACCCAGACCAGTTACGGATAGGTCCGAGTATGACGATCGGAACACGGATGAACCAAGCTCGGTCATTACGCTACTACCGCACATGCACGCTGTCTGGTTGCTACGTAGCGACCGAGCTCGAGGCGAAGCCCGGTCGCTACGTAGCGACCGAGCGTTCCTTCCGCTCAGTCGCTACGTTGCGACCGAGCTCAAGCCGAAGCTCGGTCGCTACGTTCGTTCCGCTCGGTCGCTACGTAGCGACCGAGCGTCCATTCTGCTCGATCGCTACGCAGTGACCGAGCTCTTCCGAAACGTCGATACAACATTAGTCCATGCATTCTCGTCTACCCTTCGATGCTATCTCCCGAAGACCGTAGCGAACCCATTTCACGTTTCCCGCCATTCTAAGCCATCGATCAAACTTTACCGTAAAAACCGCGGAAAGTTCATTCTTTATCGAAAGAAGCCGTAATGAACGCTTCGAGTCAGAAGACGGCCCAAAGGGACCTAAGATAAATGTCAAGTTTCCGCGGATAAATACGAAATTTTGAAGATAATTATGAAGATCGGAAAAAATGGAATATCTCCTTTTTTACGCTATGACGGCTTAAGCGCAGAAGAGGAAAAGCGCAAACTGACCTAGGAGCCTGTATATAAGGAGTCTTAGGCGAGAAGCATGAGGAGTACTTTTCTCAGAGCAAACTTAGCACTTAGAGCAATTAGGCATATTTCTGTTTTTGTTATTCGAGCTGCGACTCAACTAGGTTATTGCCGTCTTAGGGTTTTAGAACTAGGAATCTCGCCGACAGCTCTCGTAGCCCAGGCTCTTACCTTGTTGTAACGCTCAAACGCGAATCGGAATAAGAGCTACTTTGCTCTTTTTTCAATTTCTTATACTTTATCGTTGTTATTTTTGTGTTCTGATTGCTTGGCGTGTGGTATTAGCAGATATCCGGGACCTCTGGGAAATTGGGGTTTTCTTAGTTTCCTAATTTAAACGGAAATCGACAGTGCGAATTTTGGTTCCCACAATATCCGATCAGCATAAGGGACAGATTCATGGAGTTGCAGTTACAGTTGAGTTGCCAAGAGCTGAATATAGAGCCTGTGCTAGACACATCTACTCTAATCTAACATAGAGCGAGTAGCAACAACGTGGCTGACTATTGATATATGGTGTTTTAGACATCTTGTATATATGGTTTTCAAGTCTTTATCGAGTCTTCCTAGTCATTTACGAGTCATTACAGGTCTGGAGTTGCATTGGATGGGAGATGGACCAGCTGGAACAAAAAAGACAGAAAACAATGCAATTTGGTGATTTTCACGCAAAACATTCGAGTGGAGCAACCTGAGTGCCTTTTCCAGCGGCAGAGATATTTAAGGAAGTTTCCAAATATTTCGGGATTTTACCTAGGGCTTTCCCTTTTTACTCCCAGGCCGCCATAGACCTGCATATATATATATATGTATATATATATGTATATATATATGTATATATATATCTTTTCTTATTTTTTATTATCATTCTACGCTAGTTTTTACACAAGAAACCATTGGAGTCTTTTGTACTTGAAGATTTATCAACTGATCATAGGTTTAATCTAATAATCAAAAGTGTTTTAGATTGCTAGAACAAGCATAGATAGGCGATTTGTCCTTAGCCAACGAAAGCTGATGTTAAGGCAAATCGTGAACCAATTGAATCCAAACTTAATGCTTGTCATCATTCTCTAATCCAAACGACAGTTTAGACATTAGGATTGCTTGATAAATTGGTAGACACCACGACAGTGGGTTTATCTAATCTTGTTGTTCAAGTTCTATATTGATTTGAATTGTATTCCTGAATAGTTGTGTGGCTTATGATCCTAAGTATCCCGATGAATCACCCTGAACTTAGCTCTCTTAATCATCTAAAATCCTTTAATTAATCTTGTTATTTGCTTGTCACGAAACCCTCAAATCTAAAAACCCCCATATTGTTTTAGCTTGATATTGATCCTATAGAAATAAAGTGTAATCGTTGGTCTCTGTGGATTCGATCCTAAAGTGCTACATCGACATACCATTTGATTGTAGTAGTGTGCACATTAGGTTAATTGGTGTGCGTATACACGTAATATCAATTTGGCGTCGTTGCCGGGGACCATCTTTTTACCTTTATTTTTCGGTTATTTATTTAGTCTAAGACCTCTAACTTGCTCAATCCTTTTTGTTGCAGCTAATTTTTCAGGTGCATGACCAGTAGACATACTCAGAAAAACGCACAAGGAGAGTTAGTTATATTTAGCAACCAGGAGCTAGCAAGGTTAGAAAGAACAAACCATCAACAATCAGGGCCGAACAACGCCATAATGGGTGACTACGGCAATCAAGAGCAACTCACTGCTCAGTTGCAAGAGATGCAACAACAGATGCTTCAAATACAGCAGACCATCCAAGCTCAGCAGGATGCTGCTGAATAGGCTGCTCTCGCGCGGCAGGAACAACAGGCGCAGACTGCTTTAATCGGGTAGAGAAACCTTCCTTGCCACATTTCTACTACTCGTTCTGCCATATTTCCTCCACCATGTACCAGGCAGGACTTCGAGATCAAGCCTGCTTTGATCGGTCTAGTACAGAGAAAGGTGGTTTCTGGTCTCTTTACAGAAATTCCAATGGAGCATATTGAGAGCTTCGAAAAAGTATGCAGTTTCACTCGCGCAAATGGTGTTCCACCCGACTACATCAGGTGCATGTTATTCTCATTCTCTCTTGATGGAAAAGCTGCACGGTGGTTGAACTCTCTCCCTACCGGCTCTCTCACTTCATGGGAACATGTGCGATCAGCGTTCCTCAGTCATTTCTACTCTAAGGCGAGAACAACTGCATTGAGGAACAAGATCACCTCCTTCAGACAGCTCACTGATGAGCCTTTCTGCGATGCATGGGAGCGCTTCAATGACTATCGCAGAGAATCTCCTCACCATGGATTTGATGATGACTACCTCTTGGGAATTTTCTATGATGGAGTTGACTGGAAATTTCAGAGTGCTATGAACTCTGCCAGCAACGGAGACTTCATGACTCAGACCACTGATGGAGCGTTTGAGCTGATTGAGAACATGGCTGCCACCTCAGCCAATAAGAACGAGGATAGTGATTGCTCCAAGAAAGGGAACAGTTCTGACACCCAGAAGATAGAGGAGCTGACTGCCAAGGTAGATCAGCTACTGAAAAACAACCAAGGGCACGTCTTCAGAATGGAGCAAGCTACGGCCGGACAGGTTCAGAACCAGAACCAGCGACAACCGCAGAGCAATCGGCAAGCTGTTCCAGCTATCGGGAACCGTCAACCAGATGAGCTGAAGGGTATGGGTATGATGATGCAACAACTGTTGCAGGGTATGCAGATTCATGGCAAGGCATTGAATCAGGTTTCTACAGACATCAACACTAGGATGGACAACATGTTCACTAAACTGAATACAAAGTATGATACTGTGAGTAACCACAAAAAGAGGATTGATGTTCAACTTGCTCAAGCAACTGAGAGTATCAAGAGTCAGCAAGGTACCCTTCCTGGAAAGAATGTGATGAATCCTATGGTTGAGCACTGTAATGCAGCAGAGCTGAGATGTGAGAAATCTGAGGGAAAGGAACCGGAGCAACTGTCTGTTGAAACTGTTTCTGACGCAGAAGAGAGAACAAAGCACTCTGCTAGCTCTAAAGTGACTGCTCCCGACGAACTTGTTGAGACTCCACCAGTTCGAGTCTATGTTCCTATGGTTCCATATCCAATTCCACCTAGACATTTTGATGGATCCTATTAGTGCAGAGCAGCTAGCTGGGTTTAGGAAGATGGTGAGAAGACTTCCTCAAAATATCTCATTTGAACATGCTTGGGATATTCGGCCATTGCATATGTTCTTCAAAAATTGCAGAGAATCTCAGGAGGATATCAAGGCACTCTTTACTGAAGCACTGACACCATCGCTAAAGGTAATGCCTAAGGTTGATGACCCTGGAAAGTTTGTTTTCCTTGTTCCATTGCTGGAGTGGAATTCAAGGAAACTCTTTGTGATTCTGGGTCTAGTGTAAACCTTATCTGAAAAGCGATTGTAGACGAGTTGGGCATTGTTGATGTTGAGCCTTCTCTGGTGACTTTGGCTTATGCAAACTCTTCCATGGCAGTCCCTTATGGCACAATTCGCAACCTTCCTGTCCAAGTTGGGAACTGTATTCTCCATACCGAATTTCAGGTTGTTGAGATGAGCAAGGATCATGAGATGCCTTTAATCTTTGGAATGTAATTTATGGCTACAGTGGGAGCAGACGTCGACATGCCTAATAAGAGAGTCTCCTTCTCCAACATCAACAAGAAGGTTTTCTACATGGCTGTCCCAACCAGATCACAAATCCGCTACGCCTCTTGCATCTCAGTGGTTAGTGGAGAACATCTGGAAATTTTTCCTAAGAAGGAACTTAGTAAAAAGGATGAGATCAAAGAAGCCATGGATGGCGATCCTCTTACTGATACCAAGAAACTCAGTCAGAATGCAAGGTGAAAGAAAAAGTCCAAAAGAAAAGGGTCAAGGGTGACCCTATGATGAATTTGATACCTCGCGTGTGTGATGAGAAATCCATTGAGTATGAGGTAAAGTGCAAGGGTACCTCTAAACCTTTCTCTAAAGTCAGAGTAATTCTCACACATAAGCTGAAAGAGAAAGGAGAAGCTGTTGTGAAGGGGTTGCTGAGCAGAGTTCTAAAGTTGAACATGTCTGATTGTGGAGCTTATTTTGGAACAAGCCCTCATGATCAATCCGACTGATCCATGTCACCAAGTCAAGCTAGTGACTTAACCCAAGCGCTTGGTAGGAGGCAACACACTGGTAAGTGTAAATATAAGTTGGTTTTGTTTTTGTTTACTTATTTTTTGTTTTAGTTTATTGAGTCTCAGGTTAAAAAGCAAAAAAATTTGAGATACTTCAAAAATTCTAGGTGGCAGCAACGGAACAACCTGCCCTCTGAAAAGAGCGGCTGTTCCAGGCGACCATCTAACGATAGAACACCCAGAATTTTCATGGAGTGCCCGCTCCACTCAGGTAAGTATCTCAACCAAAAAAAATGTTTATTCTTGTTTTCACCTTCTTTCTGATTTATTTTCACACCAGGGACGGTGTGAAGTAAGTCTGTGGGAGGGTTTTCGTCGTTTACTAACTTGTTTCTTTCTTTCGTTTTTCTTTTTAGATAGTTTGAGTAAGTTTTTATAATCGAGTCAGTCAAAACTTTGTGGGAATTAGGACCTTATTCTGTGTTGATCACTGACCACCTCGTGCTTTAGTTATCTTATTCAGTGACCTTAGCAGTGGCGAAAGACACACATGAGGACCTGGAACACCCTGACATTATCTCATTTGGTTCTCCAGAAGATTTCGGCTTGTCGAGGTTACACTAGAAAGACGTAGCTTCATTTAACTTGAACCTAATCTTGACTGCAATTCTTCTTATTATGGGCATTAGATCAGGGAAACGAAAATACACTCAGGACTTCTTATTCTTTTTATCCATCTTGCTGATCCTGAATGGCTAGCTCATCTTTAGCTAGTTCTCACCTTGCACCTTAGCCTTTATTCCACCTTCATGCATTTGTTTTTCAGTGTCATATGTGCAGATATGTGCAAAAAGGTCGGAGAAGAAAGGATCAACGCAGCCCTTTACTGCTGCAGAAATTCAGTCAGAAAGGAGAACAAGCAGATTAAGGGAGCAACCGCTCCATAACCAATGAACTGCGCCAGGGGTGGAGAACCAGAATGGTTGCGAAATCAGAACCACTAGTGGCACTCAGAACCATCATGTATTACCTCCTTCTTCGTCACATCACCATATCAGTCTTCACAAAAAAAAAAGGTGATGGAGAAGGGGAAGAAAGAAAAGAAACATGGAGCCATTGGGAAGGTCGAGCGAGAAGTTGGTACCAAGTGTTGAAGAGTATGCAGAGGAAAGTGGAAAGCAGAACAATCAGTGTCTGTTCCATCATCAGAACAGTCGCACCAGATATAGCAAAAACGAGTAGAGGCTGTGGACATCAATGGATATATCCTCTCTTGCCATTTTGTGCGATATCCTGCATCCTCTACAATGAAAAGGTAGCCCTTAAACACTCTTAACTCCACCATTAAATAGCCTGTTCCACACCTAGACCGTCTACCCTAAATAGTGCATGTGATGAGAAGCTCACGCTACTCGTAATTGAATGTAAGGAGCTTTGTCTGGAAAGTGTAGCTTTTGCAGGTTTGAGATGTAGAGTATGGAGCCGATCTTGAACAACAGTCAGTGGGGTTTTGGTAAGGGTGTGTTGTCCTAGTTTTACAAATTGTATGGTTTAGAGATTCGTGGTTAAAGTATGGTTGCTGAGAATAGGAGAGTTCCCACACTTTCAAACATTTCTCCATGTTCTTGATACTTGACATTATTTGAGGACAAACAAGGATCTAAGTCTGGGAGAATTGATATATGGTGTTTTAGACATCTTGTATATATGCTTTTCAATTGGTTTTCAAGTCTTTATCGAGACTTCCTTGTCCTTTTCGAGTCATTACAGGTCTGGAGTTGCATTGGATGAGAGATGGACCAGCTGGAACAAAAGATGCAGAAAACAGTGCAATGTGGTGATTTTCATGCATAATAGTCGAGCGGAGCAACCTAAGTGCATGTTCCAGCGGCAGAGATTTTTAAAGAAGTTTCCAAATATTTCGGGATTTTACCTAGGGCTTCCCCCCTTTTACTCCCAGGCCGCCATAGACCTGCATATATATCTTTTCTTATTTTTTATTATCATTCTACGCTATTTTTTACACAAGAAACCATTGGAGACTTTTGTGCTTGAAGATTTGCTACCTTGAAAGGGAGAAAGCTTCATCTTTCTCACCTTAGGAAGATTCCTGAACCTATCTTATTTATATATTGATTCAACATGTTTTCTTCATATATTGTCTCCGTGATTTCTCTGCTCATGGCTGAGTAATCGCTTGTTAGGTTTAGAGTGTTAGGGATCATGGATCAATGAGCTAGACACAAATAGGATTGTTATTCCTTGATATCTCTGTCTATTGCTAATCTTAATGCTTGTGTTAAACTGGTTGTGGGAACCGAAATTCGCACTGTCGATTACCGTTTAAATAAGGAAACTAGGAAAACCCTAACTTCCCAGAGGACCCGGATCTCTGCGAGAGCCAACGACAAGTAACCAAATAAATGCGGAAAATATGAGAAAACATGATAAAACGAATTTACAAAGAAAGTAGATCTTATTTCGAATTCGCGTAAGAGCGTTGCGATCATTACAAGAGAATACAAAGGCTTTGGCCGCAGGGGCCGTCAGCGAGTTACCTAGTTCTAGCAACATAAACCCTAATCCTAGTTGAGTCGCAGCTCGATAACAAAAGACGAAAAATATATCTAAAAGGCTTTGATTGATTTCGGACTGAACCTTATGAAAGGCTGCCTACGTACCCATTTCGAGGATCAAGCCGAACGTAGTTCAATTGGTAGAGCTGGACAAGAGATCGAACTGCCTAGGCGAGTTCGTCTAGTGATTGAGTGCCAGTCATAGAAATCGAACTTGTCGAGAAATAAGCCTAAGTTTCTAAGTGCAGAGAGTTCTGAGTCTAAAAGAGTCCTCCTCTCATGCTCCTCGCCTAGGACTCCTTATATACTAGCTCCAAGGTCGGTTTACGCATTTACTCTTCTGCCCTTAAGCCGTCATAGCATAAAAATGGAGATATTCCATTTTTCCCGATCTTCACATTTATCTTCAAAACTTCTGTATTTATCCGCGGAAATTTGACATTTATCCTTCCTTGTGGACCAAGCGTAAAACGTGCTGTGGTTTATGGGCTTTTGGTTAAGAAATCGTAGGATGGGCCTCGAGTCGTGTTTTAGGTCACTTTGGGCCGTCTTCCGACCCGACACGTTTACTACGAATTCTTTCGATAAAGAATGAACTTTCCGTGGTTTTTAATTCGCAAAGTTTGATCGATGATTTAGAATAGCGGAACATAGACTGAGCTTGCTACGGTCTTCGGGAGATAGCATTTGATGGTTTGACGAGAATGCATGGATTGATGTCTGCCGATGTTCGGAAGGGTTCAATCGCTACACAGCGACCGAACTTTGGCTCGAGCCCGGTTGCTACGTAGCGACCGAGCTTTGGCTCGAGCTCGGTCGCTACGTAGCGACCGAGCGGGACGATCGCTCGGTCGCTACGTAGCGACCGAGCTTTGTCTCGAGCTCTGTCGTTACGTAGCGACCGAGATTTGGCTCGAGCTCGGTCGCTACGTAGCGACCGAGCGGGATGAGCGCTCGGTCGCTACGTAGCGACCGAGCTTTGGTTCGAGCACGGTCGCTACGTAGCGACTGAGCGGGACCTTTGGCTCGAGCTCGGTTGCTACGTAGCGACCGAGCGGGATGAGCGCTCGGTCGCTACGTAGCGACCAAGCTTGGGCTCGAGCTCGGTCGCTACGTAGCGACCAAGCTTGGGCTCGAGCTCGGTCGCTACGTAGCGACCGAGCGGGACGGACGTTCGGTCGCTGCGTAACGACCCGTTTCGAGCTTTCGTCGGACGTCTCGATTCTTTCTTCCGTAAAGCTTTTTCGTAAGGAAGAATCTATTTCGAAAAATACCCTTCGGAGAAATTCTTATTTTTTTCCTCGGACGTTTTGAATGTTAAATTTGTCGTAACCGTTTTTGACGCCAACACTCTTCGTAAAGATATCTTTACAAAGATTACTTTTCGTAAAAACATTTATGCTGATTTTTACGGACTTTCAGACATTGATTCCGTCGTGACCGATTTTGACCCCAACAGTTAGCCCCCCAGCTCGTTAGAACCATGAGCTTCTAGCGTGAGGTTCTAGCGAGTGGCTTGGCAAGTTAGGCAAGTTAGGTGAGTTAGGCGGAATTAATGGTTGAAAAGGTCTGTGGTAATTGATCTTCTCGCTCTCCTAAAAGTAGAAAACGCGATAAGATTGGGGCTGCGCCTTATGACGGCTGCCTACGTACCCTTGTTGAAAGGATCAAGCCTTTCGTAGTTCGTCTTGGAGTTAAGGTTCTTATGACTAGTTTTCCAGTAGGACCTTTATGGTCTAGTTTTTATGTAGCGGTTATAAGGCGTGTTGCTGCCGATGGCATTTTGTACGGGTGTAGAGGGAAGACTACGAGTTTTCGTCTCGTAATCTAACTCTGTGTGAATTGTCATATCCATAATCTGTTTCGAGAGTTTTCCGCAGTGTGTAAACTTGCGGGATTTTCTGAAGACGTTCGAATATTGGCAAAGAGACAAATTTTGGGATCTCGTATCAGGGTGTTTGATACTATGCCTAGAGATGTTAGAGACCAGTGCGCTGGGTTTAGGGCAAGACCTAGGTTTCCTTTCGGTTTAAGGATCGTGCGGTGACTGGCCGGCTATCGTTTTTTCTGTTGCGATTTCTTCCTGATTCGTATCGATTTAAAGTCCGCGATAGGTTCTCGGCTTATACGACTTGTTTGATACGAATCGAGCATCTCTCCAGAGACCGGAAGTGCTGGACCAAAATTTTGGATTTCTTTTATAGCGCTATTATCCTTGTGTCGGATGTAAGAGAGTCATCTTCGTGAGATGGCTATGTCTGTTTAGGACGTTGAGAGTTTGTTGTGATCAGCAACAAACTTAATGGTAAAAAATACCGTTTCGAGTCTTCGCGAAGAGTATTTTTTGAGAAGATGTTAGTGCGTATGACTGTTTGGTCTTCCATGAAGGTGTTTTTATCGAGGAAGGAAATTTCGTCGAAGAACTAATCTTCAGGCGTCTGCGACGTCTCACGATGCTGAAGATTTGTTATTCTTTCGTATGCCACGTTTCGTGCTTGAAATGTTCGCGGGCTTGAAGATATTTCGCGATGTTGCAAGGGTTTAGTCTTAGCCATGCGTTTGAAAAACATTCTAGTTTGACTACGAATGTTCGCAGCCAATATTGTTGTTCATGTTTGGATGCTAATAGTTTTATTTGCGATCGAGGAATTATGACTGAGGTGTCGTGTAAATTTGTCCATGGGAACAAGCGTTTTCTTTCATAGTGCTTTGTGAAGTGTTGGCCTTCGGAGATGTATTTCGTGCATTTTTTAGGATGTTTCGTATAGCTCTAGAAGCTTTGTTACGAATTTTTCCTTACATGCCGCGTATTATGGTTAAAACGTTGCGGGCTTAAAGTGAATTGTGGAGCGTATTGAACTTGGTCAATTTTCGAAAAGTTTAGATTTTCCGTTAACCGTTTGGTTGTTAGGACTTAGTTTCGTTACAAAGAATTTATCATATGATTTCCGACTGTGGGCTATACGATAATTTATCATATCACATAACCGATTTTACGAAGGTCGTAAATCAGTGACATGTATACATATGTCAAAGTAGCATTGTTTCTGCGGGTTTTACGAGAAACGTTCCCGCTGTGATTTTGATCTCATGTGAAAGTTGCTTGGAGTTACTCATGGAGTATTACCGAAGTTTATTTCAATACGATCTAGTCGCGGAACATTTTTCATAGGTTTTTCGAGAGGATTCTAATGACACATTCGTTTCTTGAACGAATTGGTCAACCAGAGGTGGATCTAGCTAACCATCGGGAGGAAAGTGTTCCTTTTAATGTGCACGATGCTACATATATTCTCGAGTTTTCTTCGTCGCAAATGTTTTCGATGCTTTTCCGTGACTTACTTGGTACAACGGAAACTGAAAGAAATGCTTTGGTGATTGAAGATTTCTCGTAGAAATTTTTAAAACGAAACTGGCTTTCTGAAGCCGGAAAAGGCTTCAATACTTTGGCTAATCGTCGAGTTTCAGTTTGATATTGGTACAAGTTTTCTGTACGCATGATTGCGACAAGAAATGATGTATAGTTTTTGAGATTATGTTCATGATCGTTTGGATATGTTGCTAGCGTTTTGACGAATATTAAGATTGTCGTTTGCCTATTCTTGACGATTTGCAGAAGCTTTTTGAAGTTTTGGGAGTATACGAGTATAATATACGTACCTACTCCCCCCTTTTTTTTTACGAAAGAAAATGGTTGAACCGATACTTTGAAGGGTTGTGTACGTTTCCTCTTCTGATGTTTGGAATGATCGATAATTCGGGACGATTTATAGACGACGCCTGGACTGTGATTTGGTTGTTTCCATGTTGACGACTTGGGATATGTCGGTTCCGAGAAAATTGCCAGAAACGAATCGGCTTTAAGACGACGTTCATGTCTCTAACTTTTTCTCTCTTTAGGAAGTGAGCTTGATATGTGTGGCGATCGTTTCTCGACTTTCGGAGAGTTTAGATCGGTTTGCAAGATCTGGATGAACAATTATGGAACAATATATCGAGACAGGAAAAATCGCTTAAAACTTAGTGCGCTAGACTATACGCCTAGGTTTTACGTTCCCTAAAGTTCTATGGCAGCCTCAAAGTAATTTCCTACGAAAATTCCAAGTCTGATTTCAAAAATTTCAAGTCGGAAATACCTTAGCTCTCTCGAAGATGCAGTTTTGTCCCTTCTCAGTTTTGCGTGCTCATTTCTGTTTCCTATTCTCGTGTATGTTCGCCATTTCCGATATTGGTGTTTATCCTTT
The DNA here is from genome assembly GCF_020379485.1 of Brassica napus. Taxonomy (NCBI): domain Eukaryota; kingdom Viridiplantae; phylum Streptophyta; class Magnoliopsida; order Brassicales; family Brassicaceae; genus Brassica; species Brassica napus. The sequence goes on from NC_063452.1 coordinate 16,082,859, forward strand.
GAAACTTGACATTTATCTTCCGAACTTGACTGTTATCTTCTCCTTAGATAAGACGTCGATTTTTGTAAAAAGGTTCAACGTAATCGTATAGTTAAGGCGGCTAAGGTGTTAAGTTAACCGTTGTCGTTTTATACGATTAATCTGAATCCATGCGAGAAAAGAGGTCCTTGCGGTTTTTTTAATATCATAAAGTCTCAATGGCAACTTCAATCGAGGCGAAACAAGAGACGTTTCGATCGAGATTCGAAAGTGAACGCAAAGATGGAGGTAGGGCGAGCAGGAACAAGCCAAGGAGTTCAGGATGAGTTTTACTTGTTTTTCTCGTAAAATCTCAACGGAAACTCCGATTGAGACGAAACAAAAAGCGTTTCGATGAGGATTCAAAGGAGAACGCAAAGAAGGACCTTTCTGAGGCCTTACAGGTCGCTATGTAGCGGCTGACGTCCTGACAGGTCGCTACGTAGCGAGTGGAAGCAAGCCAAGAAGAGTCCTACTTGTTTTCGTCGTAAAATCTCAACGGAAACTCCGATTGAGACGAAACGAAAAGCGTTTCGATGAGGATTCAAAATAGAACCCAAAGAAGGACCTTTCTGAGGCCTTACAGGTCGCTATGTAGCAACTGACGGCCTGACAGGTCGCTACGTAGTGAGTGGAAGCAAGCCAAGAAGAGTCCTACTTGTTTTCGTCGTATAATCTCAACGGAAACTCCGATTGAGACGAAACGAAAAGCGTGGCGATGAGGATTCACAAGATAACCCAAAGGAGGACCTTTCTGAGGCCTTACAGGTCGCTATGTAGCGACTGACGGCCTGACAGGTCGCTACGTAGCGAGTGGAAGCAAGCCAAGAAGAGTCCTACTTGTTTCGCCGTAAAATCTCAACGGAAACTCCGATTGAGACGAAATGAAAAGCGTGGCGATGAGGATTCACAAGAGAACCCAAAGGAGGACCTTTCTGAGGCCTTACAGGTCGCTATGTAGTGACTGACGGCCTGACAGGTCGCTACGTAGCGAGTGGAAGCAAGCCAAGAAGAGTCCTACTTGTTTTCGTCGTAAAATCTCAACGAAAACTCCGATTGAGACGAAACGAAAAGCGTGGCGATGAGGATTCACAAGAGAACCCAAAGGAGTACCTTTCTGAGGCCTTACAGGTCGCTATGTAGCGACTGACGGCCTGACAGGTCGCTACGTAGCGAGTGGAAGCAAGCCAAGAAGAGTCCTACTTGTTTCGCCGTAAAATCTCAACGGAAACTCCGATTGAGACGAAATGAAAAGCGTGGCGATGAGGATTCACAAGAGAACCCAAAGGAGGACCTTTCTGAGGCCTTACAGGTCGCTATGTAGTGACTGACGGCCTGACAGGTCGCTACGTAGCGAGTGGAAGCAAGCCAAGAAGAGTCCTACTTGTTTTCGTCGTAAAATCTCAACGAAAACTCCGATTGAGACGAAACGAAAAGCGTGGCGATGAGGATTCACAAGAGAACCCAAAGGAGTACCTTTCTGAGGCCTTACAGGTCGCTATGTAGCGACTGACGGCCTGACAGGTCGCTACGTAGCGAGTGGAAGCAAGCCAAGAAGAGTCCTACTTGTTTTCGTCGTAAAATCTCAACAGAAACTCCGATTGAGACGAAACGAAAAGCGTTTCGATGAGGATTCAAAATAGAACCCAAAGAAGGACCTTTCTGAGGCCTTACAGGTCGCTATGTAGCGACTGACGGCCTGACAGGTCGCTACGTAGCTAGTGGAAGCAAGCCAAGAGGAGTCCTACTTGTTTTCGTCGTAAAATCTCAACGGAAACTCTGATTGAGACGAAACGAAAAGCGTTTCAATGAGGATTCAAAATAGAACCCAAAGAAGGACCTTTCTGAGGCCTTACAGGTCGCTATGTAGCGACTGACGGCCTGACAGGTCGCTACGTAGCGAGTGGAAGCAAGCCAAGAAGAGTCCTACTTGTTTTCGTCGTAAAATCTCAACGGAAACTCCGATTGAGACGAAACGAAAAGCGTTTCGATGAGGATTCAAAATAGAACCCAAAGAAGGACCTTTCTGAGGCCTTACAGGTCGCTATGTAGCGACTGACGGCCTGACAGGTCGCTACGTAGCGAGTGGAAGCAAACCAAGAGGAGTCCTACTTGTTTTCGTCGTAAAATCTCAACGGAAACTCTGATTGAGACGAAACGAAAAGCGTTTCAATGAGGATTCAAAATAGAACCCAAAGAAGGACCTTTCTGAGGCCTTAGAGGTCGCTATGTAGCGACTGACGGCCTGACAGGTCGCTACGTAGCGAGTGGAAGCAAGCCAAGAAGAGTCCTACTTGTTTTCGTCGTAAAATCTCAACGGAAACTCCGATTGAGACGAAACGAAAAGCGTGGCGATGAGGATTCACAAGAGAACCGAAAGGAGGACCTTTCTGAGGCCTTACCGGTCGCTACGTAGAGAGTGGAGAGTTGGCTTGAGCTCGGTCGCTACGTAGCGACCGAGTAGTGCGTGCTCGGTCGCTACGTAGCGACCGAGTGGTGTGCGTGCTCGGTCGATCCGTAGCGACCGAGCAGTGTGCGTGCTCGGTCGCTACGTAGCGACCGAGCGGTGTGTGCTCGGTTGCTGCGTAGCGACCGAGCGGTGTGCGTGCTCGGTCGCTACGTAGCGACCGAACGGTGTAATCGATTTGTTGCGTTTCCTTTTTCCGCGATTAACCTAGGGGGTTTTCAGCGGTTTTTTTGGGAGAACAAGTTTTACTTTTCCAAAATGTTTTCGGAAAACGTGTTTTGGTAAAACCCTCACACGTTGAGATTTCTCCGATTTGGTTACGGGGTTTGATAGGTTTTATCGTTTCCCTTTTGTTTAGACGGAGAAATCGCGAGCTCGTTTCGTGCTCTTTACGTGGTGAAGAGTCTCGATTAGGTTTTCGATTTAGTTAAGTACTACAGCGTTTGCATGAGCGTTGGCTATAGGAGTAGTCGCTGCTGGACTTGTTTTACCAACGTTTTTGCGAGCTGTGACTTTGTCTTTCATATATCCAGACATCGTTTTGATCAAGCGTTTTGCGGCTATAAGTAAGAGTAATCCGCCCCCCCCTCCTTCTAGCGCCAAACTGTGGGAACCGAAATTCGCACTGTCGATTTCCGTTTAAATAAGGAAACTAGGAAAACCCTAACTTCCCAGAGGACCCGGATCTCTGCGAGAGCCAACGACAAGTAACCAAATAAATGCGGAAAATATGAGAATACATGATAAAACGAATTTACAAAGAAAGTAGATCTTATTTCGAATTCGTGTAAGAGCGTTGCGATCATTACAAGAGAATACAAAGGCTTTGGCCGCAGGGGCCGTCAGCGAGTTACCTAGTTCTAGCAACATAAAACCCTAATCCTAGTTGAGTCGCAGCTCGATAACAAAAGACGAAAAAGATATCTAAAAGGCTTTGATTGAGTTTGGACTGAACCTTATGAAAGGCTGCCTACGTACCCCTTTCAGGATCAAGCCGAACGTAGTTCAATTGGTAGAGCTGGACAAGAGATCGAACTGCCTAGGCGAGTTCGTCTAGTGATTGAGTGCCAGTCATAGAAACCGAACTTGTCGAGAAATAAGCCTAAGTTTCTAAGTGCAGAGAGTTCTGAGTCTAAAAGAGTCCTCCTCTCATGCTCCTCGCCTAAGACTCCTTATATACTAGCTCCAAGGTCGGTTTACGCGTTTACTCTTCTGCCCTTAAGCCGTCATAGCATAAAAATGGAGATATTCCATTTTTCCCGATCTTCACAATTATCTTCAAAACTTCTGTATTTATCCGCGGAAACTTGACATTTATCCTTCCTTGTGGACCAAGCGTAAACCGTGCTGTGGTTTATGGGCTTTTGGTTAAGAAATCGTAGGATGGGCCTCGAGTCGTGTTTTAGGTCACTTTGGGCCGTCTTCCGACTCGACACGTTTACTACGAATTCTTTCGATAAAGAACGAACTTTCCGTGGTTTTTAATTCGCAAAGTTTGATTGATGATTTAGAATAGCGGAAACATAGACTGAGCTTGCTACGGTCTTCGGGAGATAGCATTTAATGGTTTGACGAGAATGCATGGATTGATGTCTGTCGATGTTCGGAAGGAATCGCTACACAGCGACCGAACTTTGGCCCGAGCCCGGTTGCTACGTAGCGACCGAGCGGGACGATCGCTCGGTCGCTACATAGCGACCGAGCGGGACAAGTGCTCGGTCGCTACGTAGCGACCGAGCGGGACGAGCGCTCGGTTGCTATGTAGCGACCGAGCGGGACGATCGCTCGGTCGCTACGTAGCGACCGAGCTTGGCCGAGCTCGGTCGCTGGTCGCTACGTAGCGACCGAGCGGGACGATCGTAGCGACCGAGCTTTGGCTCGAGCTCGGTCGCTACATAGCGACCGAGCGGGACGAGCGCTCGGTCGCTACGTAGCGACCGAGCTTTGGCTTGAGCTCGGTCGCTACGTAGCGACCGAGCGGGACGAGCGCTCGGTCGCTACGTAGCGACCGAGCTTTGGCTTGAGCTCTGTCGCTACGTAGCGACCGAGCGGGACCTTTGGCTCGAGCTCGGTTGCTACGTAGAGATCGAGCGGGACGAGCGTTCGGTCGCTGTGTAACGACCCGTTTCGAGCTTTCGTCGGACGTCTCGATTCTTTCTTCTGTAAAGCTTTTTCGTAAGGAAGAATCTATTTCGAAAAATACCCTTCGGAGAAATTTTTATTTTCTTCCTCGGACGTTTTGAATGTTAAATTTGTCGTAAGCATTTTTGACGCCAACACTCTTCGTAAAGATATCTTTACGAAGATTACTTTTCGTAAAAACATTTATGCTGATTTTTACGGACCTTCAGACATTGATTCCGTCGTGACCGATTTTGACCCCAACACTGGTCATTTATCATCTGATCATAGGTTTAATCTAATCATCAAAAGTGTTTTAGATTGCTAGAAAAAGCATAGATAGGCGATTTTTCCTTAGCCAACGAAAGCTGATGTTAAGGCAAATCGTGAACCAATTGAATCCAAACTTAATGATTGTCATCATTCTCTAATCCAAACAACAGTTTAGGCATTAGGATTGCTTGATAAATTGGTAAACACCACGATAGTGGGTTTATCTAATCTTGTTGTTCAAGTTCTAGATTAGCTTGTATTGTCTTCCTGAATAGTTGTGTGACATAAGATCCTAAGTATCCCGATGAATCACCTTGAACTTAGCTCTCTTAATCATCTGAAAACCTTTAATTAATCTTGTTATTTGCTTGTCACGAAACCCTCAAATCTTAAAACCCCCATATTGTTTTAACTTGATATTGATCCTATAGAAATAAAGTGTAATCGTTGGTCTCTGTGGATTCGATCATAAAGTGCTACATCGACATACCATTCGATTGTGGTAGTGTGCACATTAGGTTAATTGGTGTGCGTATATACGTAATATCAACTATGAGAAGAATTTAGAGGTTTTCAAACAACTTAATCCACTAGCAGCTGATGATCTTCTGAAGAAGGATCCGTCTACTTGGTGCAGAGCTTTTTTTCGGGTAGGTTCATGTTGTGCTGATACACGCAACAACTTCACTGAGTCTTTCAATAGGATGTTGAAGATAGCTAGAAAGAAGCCATTTATTCAGATGCATGAGTTGATTAGAAGGGATGTTATGATGAGGATATCTACTAGATGAAAGACAACTAGTAACGAGACGGGTCTCGTTACAAAGAAGGCGAGAAAGAAGGTTGAAAAGTCTTGTGATGAAGCTCAGCATTGCTATTCTTACCCTAGAACAGATGGTGATTATGAGTGCGTTGAATTTGGAAATGGTTACACGGTGAAATTTCCTTCTCGTAGCTGAACTTGTAGGAAATGGGACTTGTCTGGAATTCCATGTCGCCATGTTGTATCTGTTATCTATGAGAATAGTCTCGAGGTTGATGATTATATTTCGGATTATTATCTGACATCAAAGTAGCAAGGATTGTACTCGAACGGTTTGAAGCCCGTAAATGGTCCAAGTTTTTGGGAGAAATCTGGTGGAGAACGTATTGAAGCACCTCCTTACAAGAGACCTCTTGGAAAACCAAATGGAAGGCGAGGATTAAAGGACTGAATGAATCCCCCAAGAAAAATGCAACCAAAGTTGATCGAAAAGAAAGAATAGGTTGTGGTCTATGTGGTGGTGAAGGCCACAACTCAAGGAAGTGTCCTCTTGAGGTACATCTCATTTGAAATTGTCAATCTTTTGTCTTTGTTGTGTTTGATTTATTCAATTTTGTTGCAGTCTGAAGAAAGCAGAACGCATAGGCGTCTCAACATGCAACAACAAGCTCAGGAACAAGCAATCGAGGACATTTCCTCAACTGCACCACATGCCACACAAACTTAATTTTTATCTGATATGTCTTTTTCAAACTTCTATGGCATTACTCAGATATGTATTTATTTTGAATGCTTATGTATGATGAATCGCCTCTTTTGAATGTTAAACTAGTGAGATGAAACTCTATTTTGAATGAAATACTTGATGTTCAAAGCATTACAAAGATGTCCAAACCATTACAAAGATTTATAAGGACATAACATATCTAAAGCATTATAATAAGAAGGAACTTTATAGCTTAAGAAAGCTGTTAATGATCTCTTATTCTGCCTCTTCTTTCTTGACCAAATTACTTCTAAGCTCAGAAATTGTCTTCTTCAGTTTCGCAATAATCATGTTTTTCTGGCGAATTTCGTTTCTAGCTTCAATCAAAGCTTCTTTTTTCCATCCAAAAGCTTCTTCCTCACAAACCACTGATAAAATTTGCATCCACCTCCCCGCTAACAAAAACGAAATTAAGAACTTAGTAAGGAACACTCCAATTCAACATATCAGAAAGCACAATCGTTGTACCTTGTATCGTTCACATCCACAGAACCTTCGACCCGGATTTTTGTTTGTCCAAGCTTGAGATATCTTCGCTGGTATCCCACATTAACAAAGCACATTGCCTTCACTTGCCTTGCTCTTTCGTTTATTGCTAGATCCTCCACCGAATTCCATCTCTCTTTCTCTCTGTCTTGCTTTTTGTTTTAAAACAATATGAACCATAAAAGAAGAAAGGAAATCAATTTGATGAAGAAGGGTTATGCCGGGTCGGGTTTACGGGATGGATCGGGTCGGATATTGTTAATTGGAGTTTAACTTTAAAATATTATGGATTGATCCTAACAACTAGGGTTAAAAAATCAATAAAACTTGATTATGTTGTTGTTAACATGTATCTTATTAAAGTAGAAGTACATTTAGAATTGAAAACATGAATAGCAGCAAAAAATGAATATAATATTGTTTGGAAACATAGATAGCATTATTTTAAGAAAAATAAGCAATGGGCTTATGTTATTAAGAAAAACCGGAAGTCCATTATATTATGAGAAACTATATATCTTGGCCAACTTTAAAATATACGAAAATGGCCCAATCTAATTATCTTAAAAACATCTTTTGTCTAAAATAATCATAAAACAAAACTTAAACTTTATATACATATTTCAAATCAAAATATTAATTTAAAATTGATTTATATCAAAAATTGATTAAAATATACATATATTCAATAATTGATTTTTACTTTCAATAATTGATTTTTACTAAAATATTTTCCAATAACCATTATTAAAAAATGTTTTAAATATCTATAAGAAAATACAATATGATCGTACGTATAAAATACTATTAATTATATAAAAATTAATAGTATTTTAAATTTTTAAATATATATATATATATATATATGATTATTTATATGATCGTAAGTATAAAATATTATTAATTATATGATTACCTATATGATGGTACGTATAAAATACGATTAGTTATACGATGATACATACATGATATATGGAATATTATATAATATGTATCAGAAATAAAATAACATTTAATACAAAATAATCTACTTATAACAAATATATATTTATATAAAAGATAAAGTAAATATATGTGCGGGTGCACAAGTCAAAATCTAGTATTAAATTATACAACGTATATGTCATGTATTATCATAAACTTCATGTAGTTATTGACACATTAAGATACATCGAATGGTTTTCACTATATATATACGTTGTGCAGGTGACAAACTTTTTTCCTTTTCTCTTAAGGGAAATCGGCATAGACATTTGAGTTATACAGCAGACTTCACAATCGCATCTCTCAATTTGGCTGCTTTTGCACAAACTGGTTCAAATTCAGTTCCCAACCTCAGTGACAAAATTACTATAAGAGCACCTCCATCAATTAGAACCCATTAGGGATTCTTTAGTTTAAATTAGTGTTTAATTGTGTGATTTGAAAGCTTTAGAACCCCTGTTAATCTATTTAATTTTTTCATCCTCCATTGGTAGAACCTCCATTGAGGTTCTTAAAATTATAATTTTTTTAAAAAATTTCCTTAAGTAAAATGATTTAAAATAAAAGCATACATAAAATTTTTAATAAAAATGACATGAAAACATATTATAAAAACAAATACAAATCGTGAACGAGAAAAAACTGATTAGTTGAAATGTTGATGTGTTCCAAATTTTTGCCATATATTCTCAACCAAATCAGCTTTCAATCGTTGATGTATTTTGTTATCTCGGACTTCATTCCGAATGGTCAGCATGCTCATAATATTCTCGACATTTGAAGGCATCCCCGATGTAAAGTTGAGATCGACTTGAGAACTTCAGCTTGATTCCGGTTGTTCGAAAACTGATAGATCATACAGAGTGTGCCCATCTCGTTCGTCTTCCACGATCATATTATGTAGAATGATACATGCTCGCATTATCTTTCCAATTTTTATTTTGTCCCACAAAAGAGCATGATTTTTGACTATAGCAAATCGAGCTTGCAGGACCCCAAAAGCACGCTCGACATCTTTACGAACACCTTCTTGACGTGTAGCAAATAAGGATGCTTTCGGATCTTGCGGTTCTCGAATAGATTGGACAAAAGTAGTCCAGTTTGGATAAATACCATCTATGAGATAGTAAGCCAAACGGTAGTTATGTCCGTTGACAGTGTAATTAACTTTTGGAGCTCGACCTTGTAATATATCATCAAAAACCGGTGATCGATCAAGAACATTGATATCGTTTAAGGTACCTGGAGGTCCGAAAAATGCATGCCATATCCAGAGATCGTGTGAAGCTACAGCCTCTAAAAAAATTGTTGGCTTTCCTGATCCACGTGTATATTGACCTTTCCATGTGGTCGGATAATTCTTCCACTCCCAATGCATACAATCGATGCTTCCTATCATCCCGAGAAATCCGCGTACCTCTCCAATATCGAGTAGTCGTTGAAGATCTTCTGGTGTGGGTCTTCTTAGATACTCATCTCCAAATACATTAATGACTCCTTCAACAAAATGTTCCAAGCATAAAAGCACGGTGGTCTCACCAAGTCAGAGATATTCGTCTACCGCATCAGCTGGGCAACCATATGCCATCATACGAATTGCTGCCGTTGCTTTTTGTAAAGGAGAGTGACCGAACCGTCCAATAGCATCTCTTCTTTGTTGAAAGTATGGGATTTCAGCGGAGAGGCGATCAACAATACGAATGAACAAGGGCTTGTTCATTCGAAAACGGTGTCGAAACATGTGAGAAGGATATGTTGCATCTTCACTAAAATAATCTTTCCATAGTTGTATGTGTCCTTGTTCTCGTTGTCTTTCTATGTAGGCTCGTTTCTTTTTGGACGTTGGTGCTTCTTGGCGATCTTCATTACGAATGAGAAGGTTTTCAAATTGTTGATCAAAAATTTGATCAAATCTTTCATCCATAAAGGCTTCAAAATTATCGGAAGAAGAAGCCATTAGAGAAAATGATAAAAAGCAACCGTAATTAAGCAACCAAGAGAAATGATAAGCCCAAAAGAAAAAAAAATGGTAAAGCAAATGGCAGAGAAATGGTAAAGCAAACGGTTTGTAAATTTTGGTATTGGAAGAGAAATGACAAAGAATTTTGCAACGAGAGGTATATAAAGACAGACACAGCTGTTTTGGTATTGGAAGCGTAATGGCAACCTTTATAAAGAAAAACTATGAAACACAAGTTGCGAACTGGCGTTTGTCACATGGAGACACAGCTGTTTCTGCTTGGCTTCTTCTCTCACATGGAAACAGGCGTTTGTCTTCTTTTTCACATGGCCAGCCAACTGTTTCTTCTTGCCTTCTTCTGTCACATGGAAACACAACTTGACTAACAGGGTCTTCTCGCTTCACCTGCAAGAACACGTGACTGAATTAAATGCATTTATACACAGAACAACAAGAAAGTCTTAATGTCAATTATTTCACATACCTGTATCAGCACCATGTGACAGAAAAAAACAAGAAACAAGCAGCAACATGAGTCACATGTACTCTACAAAAGTAAGAAAATTGAATAAGCAAAAGCAAGGGTTAATTTGACATAGATATCATGTGTAACAAATTCGGTCAGAACGGAAGTGAGAACCAAATTCATACAGAAAGAACCAAATTCAACAAACAAAGACACAAAGCTATTTCAAGTTCAGAGAAACAAACTTAGAGACAAAGACACAAAGATCTGAATTAAACTAAAGAGCAAACATTTCCTTAATAAGCTTATTTTTCAAAGCTATTTCTAGTTCATTCAGTGGCTCTGTCTTGGCAATGAGGCTGTCAAGCAATTTTTTATCCTTAAGCTTATCCTGCAAAGCAAAGTCTTTTTGCCTTATCTCCCACATGCTGTGAAACTCCACCCTCTCCTTCACTTCCTCTTCCACATTCGCTTGCTTGCTTACTGACCTTTTTCCTTTGGCCTTTGAAGCTTTTACACCAACAGGCCGAGCTTTATCCTCACCAACATGGATTGATGACTGAGCAGATTCACCATCTAACTTCCTTTTTTTAGACTGGACTTTATCAGAAGAAGCTCCACGCCATTTTGATCATGGCGAAGCTCCAACCATGCATGCTCCAGTGTGAATTTAACCTTGTAATCATTGTAGAAAATCTCATGCGCCATCTTCAGAACGTCATCCTCACTCTGTCCACTCGATCTCTGCTTCGTTGCAGCATGATAACTGCCAACAAACTTGCACACTCCCTCATTAATCTTCCCCCACCTCTGTTTACACTGCGTTCGCTCCCTCTTTGGCAAACCAGCCAGCTTAGGACTCTCACCACAATAAGCTGCAATCCGTTTCCAAAACGAGATTGCTTTCTGCTCATTTCCTACAATTGGGTCTTTGGAAGTGTTTAACCAAGCACTTATGAGCACACCATCTTCTGTTGGTGACCATTTACGTCTCCCTTTGGCTTCGGACACAGCCTCAGCCTCTGCACTGTCGTTGCCATCTTCAGTCCATTGTGAACCGAAGACAGAGGCATCTGATGCAGAGAACGTGTTACCAACAGGGTGTACATAAGGGTGTTGGGTGTTAGGTTGTTGACTGTTTAAAAGGTTTTGAAAGCTACAGTTTTCACTATATGGATCCATAAACTTGTCTAAAGGAGAATGAAAGAACAAAAGAGAAAGAAAAAGCTATTGAGAAATGGTGTGTTTTGTTCACAATTTAAAGGAAAGTTTTAAAGCTTTTAAAGTTTGTCTTAATGGAAGTTTTTGGTTGTTGAAGTTTCAGATTTATGTTAATGGCAATCAATGTCTTTACCTACAACTAAAACAACCACGTAATACTACACCAAAGCAAAGCATATACAATTAAATACATATCACATCAACGCAAAGCAACTAACAAAAGCAATACTAATGTCAATTTAATTTCATACCTAATCAATATCTAACACACATTCAACTAACTAAAGCAATACTAAAGTCTACTTACCTCTTGTCAACTGTGAAATGGAAGAGTGTGCTCTGTAATGAATGCTTTGTTGATGTTGCATCCGTTTCTGAGAGAGAGTGTTTTTGGTAATGAATGCACATCACCCATCCTTGCACAACAAACAACGAAATTAACATTAAAAGCTCATTTGACCAAAGCGAATATCACTAAATTACTACACAACTCAATTCAGTTCCAATTGCTAATATTAATAACCATCTCGCCCAAAGCTAATATCAGTAACCAATGCTAATCACTAGTTTGTAATTTAACTATGAGATCAAATAATATTAACAAACCTTGAGCAGACACAATACGCATGTAACCATTTCCTCTCCACAATGGAATAACAAAGTAATGGCTGCAATTGATACATCATCAAACATAAGAAAAAAATTTAAGAGAAGAAAAACAAGTCAAAGATTCATTTGGACAATAAACAAAGCTGATGATATTGTTATTACCAATCGGCTGCTCGTTGAATGACCAAACGATGAAGTGAGAAGCTTTCATAGTGATCCCAATATGCCCTCGTCCCAAGTGATACTGCCAAAATAAAACCATCAGCAAATCTGAAAGACATCAAAGACGCTTTAGAGGACAGAGGGGTGAAGTAAACATCGTACCAGATCGTTGTGAGTTCCTTCGGAGATTTGGTTTTCGATCTATCCAAATCCATGATCGAATCTAACGGTTTCGTCTTCAACGGTGAGAAGAAGAAGAAGACCGTTCGGTGAAGATCCGTCGAGACGGGCAACGAGAGGACGAAGAGAGCTTTTATCCTTGCAAAATGAGAAGAAGAAGATGACCGATCATTCGCCGGAGTTTCATCCTTCCAGAGATCGCCAGAGAATCGCCATAGACGGAGGAAAAAGGAAGAAAGAAAAGAAAATATGGGTTTCGACGGAAACCCCGAAGAAGGAGAAAGAGTTGTAGAATCGGTCCAATTAGAAGTAGCCACATAGGGGTTCCAACAAATCCTAAAAATGCCAAGTTAATTACCGGTTCTCTTCTTTCTTTCTATTTTTCATTTATTTTTGGGCCTTTAATTTTTTGAAACCCATTGCTAGAACTCCCGACGGAGCTGCTCTGAGCTTCAACAGACAAGCTTTATTATAATGAGGGAAAGAACATTAGACAATGACTTTTCTGCCCTCGTCCTTAGCTGGATCTAATCCCACCACTCTCTCCAGCTGTGAACCCAATTGCATCTCCTCTGTCGAAACCCAATCTGTTTATTCGAGTTGAGAAGAAGAAGAAGAAGATGATAGCTGTGATTGGATTGCTTCTGGGTTTTCTACTTTCAGCATTGTTCTCGATCCAAGCGAAGCGAAGAAGATCAAACGACCATCAAGAGACGAAGCGATATCCTGTAGATTTAATTCCTAAAAGCTACAGCAAGAGTGAAGTCGCAGAGCATAACAAAAGAGACGATTGTTGGATCATAATCAAAGACAAAGTCTACGACGTTACTTCTTATGTGGAAGAGCATCCTGGTGGTGACGCCATTCTAGATCACGCTGGTGATGATTCTACTGATGGGTTTTTCGGACCGCAACACGCGACTCGTGTTTTCGACATGATCGAGGATTTCTACATCGGACAACTTCGCAAGTAAGAGAGGAAAAAAACAAGAACATAACTTGAGATTTGTGTCGTGTTTCTTTGTCTGTTTGTGTTTTTAGTAGTTTCATTGTAATGCAAAGTTTCATCCTTTCTGTGTTGGGTTTAAGCTGAGAGTGAGCTTCTGACCTATGCTCTGTTTCAATTGTTCTGAATCTATCAGTTTTGGTACGTTGGTTTAGAGTTAAAGAGACTGCTCAGAAAGCTTATGTGATGACTTCTCCTATCTGAGAGGAAACAAGTCTTTAGAAGTTCCATTGTAATGAAAAGACTCCTCCTTTCTGTTAATTTTCATGGTGAATCTCGAGTTTTTAACTTCAGGGTTTAAGCTGAGAGTGAGCTTCTGATCTATGCTCTGTTTCAAGTGTTATGTTTAGAGTTAAAGAGACTGTTCAGGAAGCTTATGTGATGACTTATCTGAGAGGAAACAAGTCTGATATATCCCTAAATCCAAAAGCAGAAGCATGGATATCCCTTCACCAAACAAACTACCAACATTCATATGAAGAAGACATGCCTTAAGCTCGGCTAGGACGGTCATAAGGACCCAGTCTGCTCCTATAGGCTCTTCCCTCATCACTTAACGGTCCCATAGATACATACCAATCACTTGCACCCCTTGTGTATGTGTCTCTGTCAAAGCCTCTATCTCTCTTGCCATAATTATCCTCAAGATGATGATGGTGTTCAGGTATCCCATACCTCTATCACTCACCAAACGGCGTAAACCTAGACTGATTAATGCATCAAAAGATCAGGACTTTCTTAAACTATAATATACATGTTGGAAACCAATAATAGAGCTACAAATTACAAACCTCTCAACTGGATAAAGATCACCAGTTTCATACTTGTCTCCACCCTCAAAGCGGTCTCTGTAGCTATATCCATGTAGCGGTCACGCTCCAGCTCACCAATCTCTATAGCATCTCGGTGTCCATGGAACTTTTCAACTAGTTGAGGGACCATGGCGTCCACACTTAAATGCACTCATCTAAAGCAGCTCCTCCTCCATGGCTTCCCTTTCCTCGGGATGGATAGCCTCCCCTGTAATGAAGATGGTCTACATCAACATCATCTCCCCCACCCTTGGGCTCAGCCTTGTTCACCGATATCACCCTATCACCTAACTCCCTCATCAGCTCCTCGGCGATAACTGCATGCAATAAACCCAAAACCACGTGGACGGCCAGTGTCTTTCCCCACCATGATCTACAATTACACAAGAGCAATATTACATGCACATGCATGTAGCTTTTCTGTGCTTGCATCACTTTGAATCAGATGTTACATAAGAGTTAAGAAACAAGCTGACATATTACATTACTATCTCTTATATATAGCATGTTGAAGAAGTGGCAAAACAGAAAATTTCCAAGAAAAGAGAAGACAATAAGACTTGGGAACATTCCTTACACAAAACTAAACCTGGACTATGTATTTCTGATGCATACAAAGCTTCATAAAAGCATCGAAATATTATTTTTATATGCTCGATATACGCTTTCAATACGTACCCCTTCTTAATTTTTTTTTTTAAAATATCGCTTCTAGGCTGATTCTGATCCTGAGGAGTCAGAAGAATCCGAAGAGGAAGTTTCTGAGGAAGGTGATGAATCCCCAGGTTTGCTTGCTTTCTTATCTCTTTGTGTTACTCTCTACTCGATGAGAAATGTTTTCAGAAGTTAGCAAAGGTAAGTGACACAACCTTGGCTTGAGTTGCTCTTATAGCTGATGTTGATGATGATGAGCCATCGGAAGAGGAGGACGAGCACTATATTCTAGGCTGTATGATTAAATGCCAATCGGGTTACGAATGCAGATACTGTCCTTTCATGACTTGTCCGAATGAGAGAACAATGCGAGCACATGTCTCATGAAGGGTAAAGTTGTTTGCTTTTATCATTATATATGCATCGGATTTGAAACGTGAGGTATTATAGTATATTAAGCATGATGATTGTTTTTGATGATGTGGCTCTTACTTCAGAGGCACGCTCGTTTGGAGAGAATAATGAAAGGAGAAAGCCCTGGACGCGATGATGTTGATTATGATGAAGATGGCTATGATCTAGAGACCCCACCATCTCAGGTTTTCTTTTTTTGACATTTCGAGAAAAATGACGAATGTGTTCTTATGGTGAGTCTTAACCAAAAGTTCTTGCAATATCATAAAATGTAGGAGAAGCAGGGAATAAAGGAAAGCTCGGAATTGATGATGATCCAGAAACGCCATCCCAGGTTTGGTTCTTTGACTTCTTCAGATGAGTCCTAACCAAATTCTTTAAATGTTTTTATATGGAACATCCAGGACGGAGAAAAGTCAGATGATTCAACGCAAAACTCTAGGAAGAAAATGCGTCAAACTAAGGATTGAAACCAGTATGAGAGGCCTGAAAGATTCTTCTTCTTCTTTTTTTTTTTTTTTTTCACTTAGGAAAATCGATGGACTGATGGATGATTTTGAATGTTGATTTAATTGAGATGTTTGAGTTATACAATTCTTGTGTTTTTGTTTTGTGCAGTTTATAATAACAGAGGACCATGAGGGAAGTTTTGATTGTACCTTCTCCATTGTTGAATACATTGACTCTAATCCTATCTTGTTTATAGATCTTAACATACAATAACGTAGCAAAACCTACTTGAACGATCTAGAGGATAAAACAAAACAAAACAAAACAAAACATAATAATAGTCTATAGATGAGTGCGTTACTTCTTTTTTGGGCGGCAAAAGTGACTCTTTCCCGCTCATCTGCGACCGTTTAAGCTTTTCTAGTCCTTATTACAGTGTTAGTGTGAAGCAAGACAAACTTTCCCTCTCTCAAGACACACACATTCTTTGAAGTTTCAATGGCGACAGAGTACGAACGCAAAAGACTGGAGAACATTAGACGGAACGATGAGATGATGGCTTCTCTCAACGTCCACGCCAAAGCTTCTCTCCTCTCCGCCTCAACCAAACGCTCCCGAGACCACCCTAAATCACTCAAGAAGCAGCAGCAGAAGAAGAAGGAATCCGAAGCCCCCATTGTAAAACGACAGTCTCTACGCACCAGAGGCTTAACCCCAGATTCCGATGGCTTACCCCACGGTGTTTCAGAGTGTCCGAAAGGTCTCCCTTTTCCCCAATACGTATCTCTTCGTGTATTAGCTCCTCTTCCTCTAGATGATGGAGATGGCTCCCATTCTCAGTTCGTTGATACTCTTTCCGGTATTACCAGAAAACCCAACGGAGAAACTTCAACGGTTACCGAGAATGATGATGATAGTTTTGATCTTGGATCCTTGTGTTTAGAACCACATGATGTAAAACGTGTTGTGCCTGAGAGAGTTCTGGTTGTAAAGTTCTTACCTTGCGAGGGTGTTAAGCTGGTTGCTGCAGGAGACAAGGATGGGAACGTTGGCTTTTGGAATCTTGATTGTCAGAACGAGGAAGAGGATGGTGGTGTATCTCTCTTCAAGCCTCACACTTATTCAGTTACATCTCTTGTCTTTCAACAAAACTCTTTCTCAAAGGTATAATAAAGTCTTTATCTTGAAACTTTGGTCGGAGAGAAAAAAGAAAAAAGAAAAAAGAAAAAAGAAGAAAGTTCACATCTTTTTTTTTTTTTTTTTTTTTTTATTCATGTCAGGTTATTACCAGCAGCTACGATGGTCTAATCAGGTTGATGGATGTTGAAAAGATGGTTTTTGATCGGACAAAAATCTCTTATAGACCAAATGGTCAAAAAAAAATCTAGAGCATCCAAAAATAATCTACATGGACCAATTAAAGGGAAATGACGATTTTGCCATTAATAAAAGAGTAATATGAGCCATTGGATCGTCACATCTATGTTTTAATCTTGGTCATACAACTTCATACATATCTAATTCTCCCTCCTTCTCTTTCTTTAATCTCAGCCACTCACATCCACACAATCTTCGTTATCTCATTCTCTCATTCGAGTTGGTAAAACTAGTATAACTCGTAAAACTAAACATTTTAAAAAATTATATAATTAGTATACAAATGTTATAATTTACACATGAAAAAAAAAAAAATTCTAATTGGTATATGATGACAAAAATGTCATCTAATTCATTTAAGATTTTTCAATTCTTTGTTAAATTATTGCATTACAAATTTAATTTTATATTATGTATTGTATACTTTTAAGGTTATTAACTATATTAGCCATATTTTTATGATAATCAAACATCGAACATATTTTATAAAGCTATGATGTGAAAATATTGGGACAACCCTTATAACTAGACATATAAACAATATATATATATATGTATATAACTTTTATTATATATTAGACGAGTATTACTAGTATAACTAGTACAACTTCGACGTTTCAGAAATTAACAAAACCAATTTGGTATTTCATATGAGAAAAACAATCATATATCCCAGTTGGTATGTACTCATAAAGTTTCTCTTAATTTAATTTGAAGTTTTAAAAAAAAATATAAAAACTATTACACAATTCCATAAGTTTACATGATTTACCTTATACTTTTAATGTTTGTTAACTTATTTGTCCACATAATTTTTGGAAAACATACATGAAATGTAGTTTTACAAAATTGATGATTTCATTGTAACCGGGCAAAGACTTGTAAACATAAATAAGTGATACAACTGAGGTAAATGTATTTATTATGTGGTACAACTAATATTTTATGATTTCACTGCCAAAGTACAACTATGCACAAACTGGTACAACTCAAAAACTAGTACAACTATCTACAGTCGGTACAACTAGAAAACTGGTACAACTACTTGTTATTTTATTTAGTATTATTTTAAATATGCATCATGTTGTAACTTAAATATATCATCCCATTTAAATATGTAAAAATATAAATTATTTGCATCATTTCATTTTACACAAAATTAGTATCAATTTTAAGAAGTTATTCAAAAATATGAATCATTTACAACTGCTGATTTATATCATTTACTAATTAAATGCAATTTAAAAAAAATATTTGATTAAAATGATTTATTTTGGTAAGTAATTCTTAATTAATATTTTTACCGATTATTTGTATTATTTGTTGCAATTTTTTTTCTTTCTAATAGCTATTATTATCTTGATAAACAAATTAAAATTGTACAATTGTCGATAACAATTGTATTAATACATCACGATTAAAACAATTATTTGCAAAAAAAACAAAAATCATACATCAAACCCAATCTTTTTCTTCTTTCCGGTGATTCGTGTCTTTAGAGCAATGGTTGAAGAATTTTCTGGCTCCGCATCTAGCTTTTTCACCTCGAAACTAAAAAAATAAAGATGATTTTTTTTCCGAAAATCATACAACTAGTATAACTTATAAACGTATCAATTCCAAATCAAATATTATTAAAAATATACTATTCATATATTTGACACATGCAAGCAGAAGAGATTAGACCAGTATGTCTTATTGGTTCTACATCATTCTCTTTTCTAGCATTTTCATATGCTAGAAACAATCAATAAAGGAAATTATACATCTCATAATTAAGTGATGCCATTTTCTTGATGGAGGTATATTACTATTGATAACATTAAAATATTCTCCAAATATGTGTAATGTCTATAGAAAATCATAGTTGATAAATTATTTTAATAAAACTAAAACTATAGTTGAAAGAAAGCAAAATAATAATCTTCTATAGAAATTTTAATAATTAAATAAGTTTTACGATTTTTAAAATAAATAATAAAATAACTTGATAAATTATTTTAGTAAAAACATGAAAATTAATTTAATTGAAGTTGAGAATAAGTTAAACATTTTAAATACATTTATATTATATGTTCATTTGTTTATTACGGGCGGGTCTACATGCATAAGCACCACTTGCACTTGCCCAAAGACGGGCCTGAACCTACTATAACTTTTTCTGGCTTTGCTAGGGTTGGGCAAAAAATCCGAGAACCCGAATAACCGAACCAAATACGATCCAAAAAGTAGTACCGTACCCGAACCGAAATTAGTTAAATATCCGAACGGGTTCAAAATTTTGGTATCTAAAGAACCATAACCGAACCCGATCCAAACTGAAATATTATAGATACCCGAATATATCCAAATTAGAATTATGTACCTGAATATGTTAGCTATTTTTAGATATAATATCCAAAAAAATATCTAAAATGTATAAGATATTTTGAAATTGTCTAAAATATTTAAAAATATATACAAATAGTCAAAAATAAATATCTAAAATAGCTAACTCAAAACACCAAAATACTTAAAATGTCTATTGATTGATTCTCCATCCAAATTTTCAAGCTAAACTAATTTTTAGGTTAAGTATAGGTATTTTAGCATACATTATTCAAAATTTTATGTTATATATTATTTTTATTTATAGATTTTGAGAAATTTAAATTATATATGAATTTAAAATTTATTTGAATAATTTAAACGGAGACAGAATCTTTAAACCCGAAAACACAAAATCCAAATAGATACGAACTGAATCCGAATGGGTACCCGAACGTCCACCCCTAAGCTTTGCAGCCGCCTTCTTTTGCTACTAGAACATAAAGAATGAAGATACATTTTTTTCCTAAATAGTACACTAGTATAACTAGTAAAACAAAGTCATTATCCAAATTAAATATTATCGAAAAAAAATTATTAACATATTTTGACACATATAAGCAGGAGGATTATACCAATATTTTTATTGATTCTGCATTATCATCTTCTATAGCACTGACAACAAAAACCAAATATCATCATATTAATTGCAAAGTTGTACTAGTTATATGCATTGTATTTGTACCAGTTATATTAGTTATACTCAATCTATTTGTACTAGTTATACTTGTTTTAGTTATACTAGTTGTACTAATTTGAGTTGTACTAGTTATACTAGTAATACTCTGCGTTTTTTTTATTTTGAATCTAGTACGTAAAAGATGAAATTTGATTCTGGGTAAGTTATAATTGATTGAATATGATTATGGGTTGATCGATTTGGTATAAGAAAGAGAAAATTAGCGGATAATTGAAATTTTTTTTTGATTTTATTTTAAAAAATAAAAACTATCGATGGAGAAGAAAGGGGGAAGAAGAAGAAGAAGATTTAGGTTAGTTGGGTCGGGTTTCGGGTGGGTCGGATTCTGGATCGGATAATAATGGCATGGTTAAGTAAATATGTTTAAGTCTTTAGGTTTTTTAGTTATTTTACTTAAATTTCTATTTAAATTTAAATACAAAATGAAAAGAAAAAAGGACGGGTCTAAATGAGATTTTTTGGACCCCAAATGGTCCATAGTAGCATTTGATCCTTTTTGATCTGGTTTATTCGCGGGACGAGTACGAGCCTATACATTCCCTCTCTCAGAGACCAAACGATGAGCAAAGCTTGTACTTTGGTGGAGGAGAAGGGATGTTCAATGTATGGGATCTCCGAGCAGGGAAGTCAGTTTTCAACTGGGAGTTACATAAATACAGGATACACACTGTTGACTTCAACCCGCGAAACCCGCATCTCATGGCTACAAGCTCTCAAGATCGTACTGCTTGCCTTTGGGACTTGAGGACCATGGGAGCCAAGAAACCAAAAGCACTGGCGACTGTAGATCATGCCAAGGCTGTGTACTCTGCTTACTTCTCACCTTCTGGTCTCTCACTTGCAACTACAAGGTATATCTTGTTTTGTTTTTTCCCCTCGGCCTGTTTCATTATACATCTCTGAGGTTTTGTTTTCCTTGTAGCCGTGACAACTATGTTGGTGTTCTAAGTGGGGCTAACTTTGAGGATACTTCCATGATCTATCACTGTAATAACACTGTTCGTAAGATCTCCAGTTTCAGGTATGCTTCAGCATCTTGGAGTACTGATAATAAGTTCTCTTTTTGCATCTCTTCAGCATCTTGTGTTAACTTTCATTTGTCTTTGTTTCAGGGGGGTATGGGGTTGGGATGATTCAAATATCTTTGTCGGCAATGTGGCAAAAGGAATTGGCGTCAATCAGACAAAAGGAATTGATGTGATCTCTACAAAACTAAAGCGAACAGTGAAGAAGCTGCAGAGCCCTCTTGTGAAAGATGTTATAAGCAGACTCCACTGCCATCCTCTTAATGTTGGGATGCTTGCTGGTTCCACAGCTGGAGGACATGTCTATGTTTGGACCACAAAGTAGCATATACTTCAACCATTCTCAAATCACATTTTTGTAATCAGCATGAGGGTTTCTTTTGTTTTGGGAGCATGTCTTGAAGGTTTCTTTGTGTTCCACAACAATCTCTTTTCATTGTCTCTTGGAAAATCGCAAGTGTCTCTTTCATCTCCACTAGCTCTTCGTGAGACTTGGTCACATCTCGCTCTTCTTTTTTCTTCTCCAACTTTCTGTTCAGCTTCTTGACTCCAGCTGGGATTGACTCCAAGAAGTTAGCAGTTACTAGCTTACTGCCATAAACCATGTCGTTAACTGAACTGGCGTTTAAAAAATGTTTTAGATGTCTCCAGGTGCAATTTGTAAAACAGAGAAGCACATTGAAACGACAAAAAAAGTAAAGAGATAATTGAGTAAACAAACATTTACTGAGAGTCAAGCACAGGTATAACAAGCCAATTAGATAAAGTCAATCAGAAAAAACGTATGTGTTTGTGTAAGTCTCTTTGTATAATAAAACAGTTGCTTTGTTTTATTAATTTTTCTTCTCTTAACTGTTTTAAGATCTCTCTTACATTGGATCTATTTATATATGCAATAGAAAACTTAGCTTTATCCTATTACAATATGATCTAGGAATCTTAACTTAATCCTAAACCTATTAGGCTTTAGTTATTCAAATTTCCTTTTTGAATAACTTGTTTCCTAAGTAACAATTTTGAAGCTTATCCAACATTCTCCCTCTTAAGCTTCATATCTTCTTTGCTTAAATTGAGAACTTGAATTCGAACCCTCATTTCCTTGAACTGGATCTTCGCTAAAGCTTTAGTCAATATGTCCGCAAGTTGATCTTTTCCAGGAACATATTCAACGTCAATCAGACCTCTTTCAACACATTCTCGTATAAAGTGATACTTCTTATGAATGTGTTTGCTTCGTCGGTGAAAGACTGGATTCTTGGTTAAGGCAATAGCAGACTTGTTGTCCACTCGGATCAGTGTTTTTGCGACCTTCTTCCCTGTAATCTCGCTCATCAAGTCTTGAAGCCAGATGGCTTGTTTCGCTGCTTCAGTTGCAGCCATAAACTCGGCTTCACAGGACGAGAGAGCCACAGTTTCTTGCTTTTGAGAACACCACGTTATAGGAGTTGATCCGAAACAGAACAAGTGTCCGGTGGTGCTCTTGCCATCATCAGGATCTGTGTTATGACTACTGTCGCTAAAGCCGGTGAGGATTTGTGGTCCATCTTTCTTGAACTTTAGACCATACCCCATAGTTCCTTGTAGGTATTTTAACACTTGCTTCAGCGCGTTTCCATGCGATACACGAGGAGAGTGCATGTATCTGCTGAGTATGCCAACAGAAAATGCAAGATCCGGTCTCGTATGCATGAGATACCTTAAACTTCCGATCCTTCTTCTATAGACTGTTGCATCGAACTCGGCCTCCTCTGTTGCTTTGGACAGCTTCAAACCAAATTCCATAGGTATTTCTGTTGAGTTACAGACGTCCATCCTTGCTTCTTCTAGTATACGCCGTGCGTATGCTTCTTGTTTGATTTCTATTCCATCTGCGCCTTGTCTTACTTCAATGCCGAGGTAATAGTTTAACTTTCCAAGATCTGACATCTCAAACTTCTTTGACATTGAAGTTTTAAACTCCATGATCGAGCTTAGTGAGTTTCCTGTGATGAATAAATCGTCTACGTAGATGGCCACAATCAGGAGCTGCTTTTCTTCTTCTTTACGATAGACTGAACTTTCTTTAGAACACTTCTTGAAGTTCAAACCTTTTAAAATCTGATCTAGTTTTGTATTCCACGCCCTTGGAGCTTGTCGTAGGCCATATAATGCTTTAGAGAGTTTGTAGACTTTGTGCTCTTCATCCTTTTTCTCAAACCCTTCGGGTTGTGATACATATACATCTTCGTTGAGCTCTCCATGAAGAAAAGCTGTTTTGACATCTAAATGGTGAATTTCCCATCCTCTTGCAGCTGCTAAACCGATCAGAAGTCTGATTGTCTCTATGCGTGCTACAGGGGCAAACACCTCATCGAAGTCAATACCAAGTTCTTGAACATATCCCTTAGCTACTAATCTTGCTTTGAACTTGATTATCTTGCCATCTGCATCACGTTTAATCTTAAAGACCCAACGAAGACCAATAACTTTTACTCCAGGTGGCTTATCAATCAAAACCCATGTTTCATTCTTGTTAATTGACTCAATCTCATCTGAGCATGCTACTCTCCATCGCTTGTTTTTTCTAGCTTCTTGGTAGCTTCGAGGTTCATCGCAGAGTGATAGAAGGAGCATCTCACACTCTAGATTAGCCATAAGAAGATAATCATCTAGATAGCTTGGACGAGAAGTTAGCCGTGTTGATCTTCTAGGTTCAGGGATCTCTGTTTCTTCGGACCCTGCGTTTACTTCTACTTGATCATGATCATCTATAGTTGCTGAATTACTTGTGTCTGCAACTCCATCCGTAGCCACTTCAGTAACTTCTTCTTGCTGCGGTGTGATGCTGAAAGGACCATGACCAACATCCATTGTTGTTCCCCACGATAGTTGGAACATACCAGGCTCGTGAGTCTTTTCTTTTTCATCTCCCTTCCACTTCCAGCAAGCCTTCTCGTTAAAGATCACGTCGCGGCTTACAACTACACGTCTTGTTGTAGGATTATACAGTCTATAAGCCTTGGATCCTGGTTCAGTTCCGAGATGAACTAGGGTCTGTGATCTATCGTCAAGTTTTCTCACGAGAGTAGCGTCTATCTTTGCGTGAGCAATGCAACCAAATACCTTTAGGTGACCGATGCTCGGCTTTCTTTTCTTTAGACTCTCATATGGTGTCTGATTCTTTAGTGCCCTTGTAGGAACACGGTTGATCAGATAAGTAGCGTGACGTACAGCCTCACCCCACATATAATTTGGAACGTTCATAGCTTTTAGAAGACTACGAGACATCTCCATTAATGTGCGATTCCTCCTTTCAACCACACCGTTCTGCTGTGGTGTGTATGGAGCGGTAAGATGACGTTTAATGCCACTTTTATTACAGAAATCCTGAAACTCTCTTGATGTGAACTCTCCACCTCTGTCCGTTCGAAGTGTCTGAATCTCTTTGTTAACGTCCTTCTCAACAAGTTTCTTAAATTCTTTAAACTTCTCAAACGCCTCACTTTTATCCTTTAACAAGATCGACCACATGTATCTGGTACAGTCATCGATTATAACAAAAATATATTTGTTAAGTGAAGGTGTTGATGGTGAGATAGGACCACAAAGATCAGCATGTAGGAGCTCCAAAGCATGTGATGATCTGTAAGTCGTTGCCTTTGGAAACATATGTCGGGTTTGCTTTCCGACCAAGAAAGACTCACAAATCTCTTTTTCTTCTTGAATTTCTGGAAGTCCACGAACCATATCTTGTGTAGCCATTGATCTTATGGTTCTGAAGCTAATATGCCCAAGCCTTGCGTGCCATCTCCAAGCTTCTTCATCAACTTTTGCAAGAAAACAGGCCGGCTTGCCTATCTTAAGAGAGATTTTATATAATCGGTTAGGAGCTCTTAAGACTTTTATCAGTAACTTCCCATTAGGATCTCTTAACGTCAGATAATTGTCTTTCATTCTGACGTCGCAACCTTGCTCGGTGGCTTGCCCTAGACTGAGTATATTGCTCTTTAACTCTGGAATATAGTAGATATCATTTAGAAGCTTTTGTTCTCCTGTCTTTGCTTCAAACAAAATTGTACCCTTCCCATTAATATCTACATATGATCCATCGCCAAACTTAACCTTTCCTTTGATGTTTTGATTCAGCTCCGCAAAGTACGAGACCTCTCCTGTCATGTGATTACTAGCACCATTATCTAAGTACCAAACCCCTTCTTCTTTCTTGTTGGCTTCGTACTTCTTTGGCATCACATTTTCTTCATTAAGGAAGACAGTTTCATGAAGATATAAAGCAGCATCAGCTTCCTCTGTATCGGCTTTGTTGAGCTCGTGATCATCTTGTTTCTTCTCAGGACATACAGACGCAAAGTGACCTTTCCTTTTGCAACTAAAACACACGATCTGCGAGTAATCTCGCTTATCTTTTCCTTTTTCGTGTGTGTTACTTCTTCCTCTGCCTCTTCCTCTGTTTCCTTGTCCACGACCTCTGCCTCTCCCTCTGTTTCCTGCTTTTCCTTCAGAACTTGCGTAGAGGAGATTGTTTTGAGGCTCATGTGTAACTTCATCTTGAATCCTTTCTTCGAAAGCTTTAAGTCTACCAACTATATCTTCATAACTTGTCTTATTTAAGTCAAGAATTTGCTCAATAGATGCTGTCATGTGAATAAACTTTGATCTTGGTAAGCAATTCAAGAACTTCTTCACAAGTTTAGGTTGGTCAAATACTTGACCTAGTGCGGCTGACTTTGCGGCGATCTCAGTTAACTTCCCGGAGAAGCTATCAACAGATTCAGAATCTTGCATTCTTAAGCGTTCAAAATCGTTCATTAGAGTTTGCAGGCGTGCTTCTTTTACGCGTTCAGCTCCAACGTTTCTGGATGCAATAGCTTCCCAAATTTCTTTAGGGGAGTCATCTTCTCCAGCCTGTAGAATGAAACTTTCAGGTACTGACTGAAACAAAAGTGCTGTTGCGAGATCGTTCTTCTCTTCATTGGTTGATCCAGGATCGATTGTCTCCCAAACTTTATGAACCTTTAGCAATACTTTCATCCTCTTCACCCATACAGTATAATTTGATGAAGACAGCATCGGACAAACAATAGTGGATGGAACGTTTGATTTCGTCGGAATTTTAACGTCACCCATTGTAGCTGTGTCTTGACTTTGGATTCTTTAACTCACCTAGTTGCTCTGATACCAAATAAAGTCAAACAGAAAAAACGTATGTGTTTGTGTAAGTCTCTTTGTATAATAAAACAGTTGCTTTGTTTTATTAATCTTTCTTCTCTTAACTGTTTTAAGATCTCTCTTACATTGGATCTATTTATATATGCAATAGAAAACTTAGCTTTATCCTATTACAATATGATCTAGGAATCTTAACTTAATCCTAAACCTATTAGGCTTTAGTTATTCAAATTTCCTTTTTGAATAACTTGTTTCCTAAGTAACAATTTTGAAGCTTATCCAACATTAGACACCAAAAACTTCAAACCACTGCATAAAAATTGCAAAAACATAAGTAATATATGTAAACAGAAGAAAGCCACTGATGCAGTTTAGAAATTTTGAAACCAAAGAGGGCAAAAGATAGACTTATTTCTCTTGTTCTTCTAATAACGCAAAAAAAAACAAATGTAACTGGTCCCAAATCAATAACATTTATTCCACAAATGCTATCAAATTAGAATGTCCATTCAGACAAAGTCCTGATAATGGCATGGAGTAAGTATTAGGGACAAAGTTCCCACATCAGTAGTCGTAAGGGATCTTTAGTAATATATAAGATAAATGAACCACTCTACTTATCACCAATTGGTTTTAGGTTGGAAGCCCATTTAGCTTAACATGGTATCAGAGCTCGATCCACGCAGTCCAACCCGATCCACATCGACCCCGCCCAAAGTTGGCCCTCGATCCTTGCCCAAACATTCCAAGATTGACGCTTAAAGAGCCATCATCTCGAGGGGGCGTATTAGGGACAAAGGTCCCACATCGGTAGTTGAAAGGGATCTTTAGTAATATATAAGATAGATGGACCACTCCACTTATCACCAATTGGTTTTAGGTTGTAAGCCCTAATTTTTTTTTTTTGAATATCCAAAGATTTCCAACAAGATAAAAAGATTTTTCCGAAACATTCTGGTTTGTGATATATCTAGAATGATTTAAGAGAAGTGATTTAGTTACTCGTATTAATAAAGTGCACTTTTTCGGTGAAATATCGATCTAGAAAGAATTCCAGAGTTAAGTATACTTGATCTAGAGTAAGGGAAAGAATATCGAAAAAATGATTTGTGATATCGCAAGTCACTATTTTAAATCATTGAAAA
Organism: Brassica napus; assembly: GCF_020379485.1. Taxonomy (NCBI): domain Eukaryota; kingdom Viridiplantae; phylum Streptophyta; class Magnoliopsida; order Brassicales; family Brassicaceae; genus Brassica; species Brassica napus. The sequence goes on from NC_063452.1 coordinate 16,110,451, forward strand.
AATTAACGGTTAAAATTAAATTTTGTCACAGGTCACGGATACATTCATCAACAAAACAAACAACATATAATCACAAGTCGCAAGTTACAGTCGCATGTCAAGTTTCAGGATCTGCGTCAACAAAACATATAAAATTTTTATTGCATGTTCAGAGAGGGTTCGATTCACCTTGGCCACATAGCTGATAGCCGTGCCACATTGATGGATTAGTTGTGTACCCAGATGCAATGCTTTGTGGGATTAGTCTTTGGACATATAAAATTTTTAGGATCCCTGTTATAAAAAAAATATATCTATTGTATTCTATTGAACTTTTTCTTAAATAATTTGCATCTGTTATCAAGTTTTTGGCTGGATCAGGACATCTTTCAAACCAAGAACAAGAAATGATATATAGAAATAGAAGCAGTTTGAACAAAAAAAAAGAAAGAAATAGAAGCCGATTATGGGACAGTCACAGAAGGGCTGAACGGTAATTTTCCAGCTAACTCACGGGAACGTTAATGGATTATACAACACAAATATTAGTTAAAAACAATCACAAGCATGTCTTCGCAGAAAGACGGCATAGATAAAGACGAGAAGGCATTTTTTAATATTGTAAAGCCATACGGGAAACGCAAAAGACAATTAAATAAATCAGACGAATGATAGCCACATGAAAACAAAAAAGAAAACAAAAGGGAAATACCCTAGAATCTATACTATATAAAAATATCTATACTATATAAAAATTGAGGCATCAGATCTTTAAAATCTCCAGTCGTGTTTTGACACATCAGATCTTTAATTTGCTATTTTTAATTATGTCAATGTTTCCAAAAACTGTTTATTTCATAACAGAATAGAAATCAATTTAAATAAGACAAACTTACAAAATTCAAAGAATTATATATAATTTAACTTAATATATAATATATTTTTGGAAGTTAAATAAAATATCTTATAAATATAATAATTAAGTTAAAATGCAAGATATTTTAACAATAAGAAATATATAAATTTAAGACACATGATTTTTAAAGTTTATGTTATATACTATTGAAAATATTCAATAATATGATATAAAACACATAGGATTTAAAACAACTAATCATAATATGAAGAACTATATAAATTTAAGACACATGATTTTTAAAATTTAGGTTATATGCTATTGAAAATATTCAATAATATGATTTAAAACATATAGGATTTAAAACAACTAATCATAATATGACAAATCATTATTTTCGTTTAATACTTTCAAAAAAGTCAATATTTCCAAAATTTTGTTTACTTTAAAATAAAATATAAATCAATATCAAATAAGAAAATCTAACAAAAGTAAAAAGATTATATATATAAGTTAACTGAATGTATAATTAATTTTCGAAAATTAAAAAAAAATGCAAGACTTTCAAAAAATTATAACTATAAAAATTAAAACATGTAATTTTAATTTTTGGGTTATATGCTATTGGAAATATTCACAAATAATATATAGTATCAATATAAAAAGTTCAACTTAAAAAAATAAAAATATTATATATAAGTTACTTAATCTTAAACTGATTTTTTAAATTTAACATAAAAATAACTAACAAAGATAATTATTAAATAAAAATTGAAGTACTTTCAAATAATAAAATAGAAATCAATATCAGTAAGATAATTTAACAAAATTAAAATTAAATAAAAATTAACTTAATATATATAATATTTTCGAAATTTAATATAAAATTTAAAATGCTTGATTCTGAAATAATTATTTCTTTGGCTATTTCTAAAAAGTCAATATTACCAAAAATGTTTATTTCAAAATAAAATATAAATCAATATAAATATTTAAACTTACAAAATTTTAACATTAAATACAAGTACTTAATCTTAAACTGATTTTTGTAAAAGTAAGTTAACAAAAGTAAAACATTATATTAAAATAACTTAATGTTTATAATATTTTACAAAAATATAAAAATGCAATACTTTCAAACAATTATAGCTATATAGGTTTAAAATACGTAGTTTCAAATTTTAGGTTATATGTTATTGACAATATTCACAAATAACATATACTATATAAAAGTTGAAGTTGTAAATTATTGAAAATGTCCAATAAGCTATGTCTCTCAAAAATAAACATAAAAATATTGATAAAAATTATATCATAAATTTTGTCAAGTTATACAAATAACATATACATCAAAATAAAATAGATAGTTAAAATAATCTTAGTTATATAGGTATCAGCTTAAAAATAGTATGCGTTAATACTCAATTACACAAGTTTTTTTAAAAAAATAATGGTTTATTTTGGTCTTTTTTTTACTGAGCAAATTCAGTTTTTGATTACAATAAGAATAAAGAGTTTTATTATAGATAAATGAAGATAAAAATATTTCAATTGTGTAAGAAACATATTGTTAACTAGCCCATTTATCTATATATTTTTAAACTGCCGTTTATCAATCAAATAAATTAATATAGTTATTTACTCTTTTTTTGTGAAAATATAGTTATTTACTTATCAACAGTTAAAACTATAATAACACTGCTATATTATTTTCTGGAACAACATTTTTTAGAAAATTATAAACAACTTCATTAATCTATTCAAATAGTTTTTTTGAAATAAACCTAAAGATATTTTTAATCTACAATTTTTTTTTAGGATAAGGTCATTCATAATAAAAAAAAATACATGGTGATTTTTCATAAGTATTTAATGTAATTCATCAGTAAAAGTTATAGGATCCATACATATGAAACTTTATTAAATTAATTAACAAAAGATATACAATTAAAAATAATTTCAAACGAGTTTATCAAAAAAAAATATATGAAGAATTAATAAAATATAGGAAAAGATAATAAAATCTAAAGACATTACAAGAAAACATGACCTTAACGACTACAGTATTAGTAGCCTATTGGTCGTAATATAGGCTTTACGACCAAAATGCTTCGAAAAATGATTGGTCGTTAGAAGCTGGTTGTAAATAATTATTCGAGGCACATTGGTCGTAAAGTTACGACTAAAGACTTTATCGTAAAACAGACGTAAATGTACGACTAAGTAAATTGATCGTAAGTTCAACGTAAAAGTATTAGTCGTACATGTGACGCACATTTACTTCTCGCAAATTAGATATATATAGGTCGTAAACTTACGACCAATTTGCTTCTATGTCGATGTTTATTTGTCGAAATATAACGACTACTTTACATCGACGTTAGATGTTCATTGGTTGTAAATTAAGCCTTTTATTTATTTATTTTAGAATTTTGTATTTGATTACAAATTTAATATATTAATTAAAATCAAATATTTAAATTTATTTTGATTTTAATTTTTAAAATTTGATAAAATTAAAAGAAAATATCTAACATTCAGAAACATAATAGTATCCATAATATAAAACATTCATAATACTAATTAATTAAAACCGAAAAAACTAAGTGTTAAAGTTTATTTCGTCGAAGAGGTCGGAGCTATGCTCATCCGCACGTCGCTCTAAATCTGCCTGCTATGCCGGAGTGGGCTCGGGGACAAAGCTCGGACGTAGAGACTGCCACCTAGAGGCAAAAACCGGGTTGATGTTTGGGGTTGTCTCTTTCATCAAATCGAACATATTTGCCATAAATGCAAATTTGTCCCTGTGATCAGCTATGACTTCTTTGGACGCAGTCAAATCCTTACGGAAAGAAGATTCTTCTTTCATTCTTGCAGCGTGTTGAGCTCTTGCCCTCGGGACATCGTTGACAGACCCGATCCCGATAATACGTACCATTTTCTTCGGGGCAACCTTCAATTAATAAATAGATATTTAATTAGTACATATGTAAAACTAACTTAAAGAATAAAAAATGTAAATAAACATCTATATTTAAGAGATCAAATTTTTAACCTGCTCAAAAGTTTTGTCTTGTTCGACGGTGGACAGCTGGACCGGCGGACCGGCGGACCTTCCGGATTTTGTTGCGACAACTGAGTCTGGACCTCCTGGATGCGAGCCTCAACAGTGTTGTAGAGCATATCTGCTCGAGGATGCGAGAAGGTGCCATCAGAATGCTGGTGTGTCGTCTTGTAAATTCGGGCCAGAGATGATGGTCCTTCTTGGGCAGCCTGTATAAAAAAAAAATTAAATTAAATTAAACTCACGAATTAAAAGGGCAAATCTCCAAAATAGCACATTTCTAAGTTTATATCACAAAAATAGCACTCAAAAACTAAAATGACCAAAATAGCATTTTATCTTTTGAAAATTTTAATTTTTTTATTTTTCAAAATTTGAAATCTTATCCCCAAAACCTCATTTCTCAACTCTAAATTCTAAACCCTAAACTCTAAACCCTAAACCCTAAACTCTAAACCCTAAACCCTAAACTCTAAACCCTAAACCCTAAACCCTAAACCCTAAACTCTAAACCCTAAACTCTAAACCCTAAACCCTAAACCCTAAACTTTAAACCCTAAACCCTAAACCCTAAACCCTAAACTCTAAACCCTAAACCCTAAATCCTAAACCCCACCCTTTAACTCTAAACCCTAAGTTTGTGACTTTTGATAAAACATTAAGTGCTATTTTTGTGACTTTTGACCTTGAGTGCTAGTTTGGGATCAAAAACTTGATTTAGTGCTATTTTTGTCTTTTTCTCTTAAATAAATAGTCAATTAATATATATTTAATAAAAATTAAGAAAGATCGAAGACTTACAATTTGTAGTGCCCTCCTAGCGTGTGGAATCTGTCCGGAAGTATGAGGTACTGGCAGGTTACCATTATCATCGCGGGTCTACCGAGCCGTAAAGCAAGTGAGAGACCTCTGAACTGACTTCGGCAAATTCCAATAAGCCTTCAAGCCCTTCCAAATGTCATTGCTGAGGTATGCTTCTTTTGCGTCGTCCCCCAAAACCCTCCACTTCTCCTTCCAATCACCAACAATGTTCTTTAGGCGAGCCATCCCCTTTTTGTAGAACTCTTCCTTCACCTTTTCGTTGACAGCAATGGACCAATTCCATTTTTGCTACAATAAAAAAAAAATTAAATAAATAATTATTTTAAAAATAAACAATAAAAAATGATACTTAAAACTAACCGCGAAGCACTTGAACCAAGTCCTCCGAACATGGTCAGGTGTAAGAGACCAGTTCGGATGCGCTTCCCGGAAGTTTGTCCTGATGATATCTCCAACGCTCTGACCAACACAATTGTCCGTCGAAAACCTACAAAATTTGAAAGAATACATATATTTAGAGCAATTGTATAATTAGTATATTTAAATGCAATTAAAACTTTAATAAATTAAAAATTACCAGTAAGTGTTGGGTGGTCGATCTGGGTTGATGATTCGTAAACCTTCTCGTCCCGGCATCTGGAGAAGGTCTTCCACTGTATATCTTGCATATGATGCATTCGGTGGCACCATCAAATCTGGATGAACAAATGCAGGAGCCGGAGCAGCTTCGGGTACGGTGTACTGCTGCTGAGGATGGTGTGGAGGATGATGCTGCTCATTCCGAGGCTGCTGTGGAGGCTCATCGTACTGGGGAAAGAATTGAGCAGGGTTATCGGACCGCGGATAGTAAGCTTCAGGGTCATATGCCTGTGGAGGCACATACGGATCAGCATATTGGCTATCAGGCACATTCTCTTGGCCGGATGCAGTGCCGGAAGTAGAAGCCGATGGATCCGACTGTGGAAGAAAGTTACTCGCGTAAGAGTTTCTAGGCGTAAGGTTCCTAATTCTCTGTCTACCGCTAGCCATAGCAATATCGTCAATCTGAAAAAACAAACATAAAAAATACATGGTTATAAACAATTCAAATTTATCATATAAAAATAATCTAAACCTATTCTAATTTGATCATAATCTAACTCCATCCTAATATAATTTCATCCTAAACTAATTCCAAACCTAAACTAATTCCAAACCTAAACTAACTAACACCTAAATATAAAAAAAAAAAAAACCTAGAGAGAGATGGGAGGTCGTTGTTAGAGAGAGGGTAATGAGCAACTAAATGGCTTCGCGAGGTCTGCCTATATATAGAGTTTTGCTGTTAGTCGTAAATTCGTTGTAAATGTACGACCAATGAGAGACGAGCAGTCGTAAATAAGTCGTAAGTTTACGACCAATGGGGGACCAAGACTAATAACGACCAATGAGAGACTACTTTTTTTTTACGACCAATCAGATACTAGTGGTCGTAAATAAGTCGTACATTACGACCAATAAGGGACGCAGTCTTTACGACTAATTAGGGACTACCGTTGAAAATTTGAATAAAAAAAAAGAAGAGAAGAAAGATACCTAGAAACACAGGTGGAAAGAGACAAAGCGAAACCTACGTAAAACATACGTAAGTCTCGCCTTGTCTCCAACTACATGTTTTCTAGGATCTTTCTTCTCCTTTTTTTTATTCAAATCTTTATGATTTGATGAGGAAATTGGTTTGGAATTGTGTTTGATTTGGGGAGCAAAGTGGTGAGCTTTTATAGAAAACTGCCGGAGGCTTTACGACTAATAAGCGTCGTCTCGTTTTCATTTAGTCGTAAATTAGAAGTAGGTAACGACTAATTAGCTTCATTATCTTTTAGACTAGTTGTAACGGAGCCGTAATTTTTGACTACTTAGCTTCGATACCTTTTATATTAGTCGTAAATTAGTAGTAGTTAACGACTACTTAGCTTCGTTATCTTTTAGACTAGTCGTAATTTACGACTAATTAGCTTTGTTATCTTTTAGACTAGCCGTAAGAGAGTCGTAATTTACGACTAATTAGCTTCGATTTTTGTTTTAACCCTAAAACCGAAACTCCAAACCCCAAACCCCAAATCACAAACATCATAAGTTATACACTTCCAAACCCCAAACCACAAACCTCAAACATCCTAATTGAACAAACATGATCGGATAAGTTATATAAATATTATATGTAATACAAAGTGTTTAATAATACAATAGAAACTCGATCACTCATCATCAGAAACATCATCCACTTCATCGTTTTCTTCAAATTCATCTTCGTGGGCTTCGTCTGTTGCATCGTCTGGAATTTCTTCATATCCCTGGTTGTATGGATCAACAAGTAAGATATCATTTGTAGCTTGCTCTGGTACTTCTACTTCATTTACGGTATCTTCTTGTAAAGGTGGTTGTTCATCAGTCAAGACTCGACCCCGAGGTGTAACTTTTATAGCGGCTAACCAAGATATTCCAGATTGTCTAATCCTCGGATATGGAATAAAACAAACTTGGTCTGCTTGAGATGCCAATATGTAGGGTTCAAATTTGTTGTACCTCCGTGTAGCATTTATATCAACAACTCCAAACTTGCTATACCGAACACCTCTATTGACGGTGGGGTCAAACCAGTCACATTTGAAGAGAACGCATTTTAGCTTCACCAGGCCGGGGCACTCTACTTCGATGATCTCTTGTAAGATTCCATAGAAATCAGTTTCACCTTTCACACATACTCCATAGTTCATTGTTGCTCGCCGACTTCCATATCCGTAAGTGTGAAAAGTGTAGCCTCGTGTGAAATACATTGATGCTGTGGTGACCTTAGCGACTGGACCTTGTATCATTTTGTGAAACCACTGAGGATAGAATGGATCATCATAATCAACCTGGATCATCAACATATATATATATATATATATATATATATATATAATATATAACTTCATAATCAACCTTAAATATTATATTGTGATGTGTATACCTGCGTTTTCAACCACTTCACAAAATGTTGGTCTTTCCTTTTGTTGAGATCATTGGTTGATATACCTGGTATAGCTTCTTCGACTTGGACAACGAAATCGCTGTTTTATGCCAATATATATCATTAAAGAGTACTATATATATATATATATATATATATATATTTCATATACATATATATGTGTGGTAAAAATATGTAACAGCCAAATTAATTTTAATTACCTTTCAAATGCCTCAATCTCCTCGCAGTTAAGAAGTATATATGTTTGGGCACTGTGAGCATCATCTTCACTCGACCACCAAACTTCTTTCAATTTCCCACCTAGACGTCCAATCTGACAGAATATGTCTGGAACATCTTCAACAATATATGTCGGCATAACACCACCATCATCATATCTGCTCGTAGTTGTTTTCCGTGTTCAGACTTGGGACCCAAAGTAGTATGACGTGAAGTGAGATGTTTCCTCGTTCAAACTCCCAGCAACTATTGAACCTTCAACCCTAGCCAGATTTTTGGCTTTCCCTTTCAAATATTTCATGGCTCGCTCGTAAGGATACATCCATCCGTTATGAACAGGTCCACGAAGCAATGCCTCGTATGGAAGGTGGACAACTAAATGTTCCATGACGTCAAAAAATGACTGAGGAAAAATCTACTCCAAGTTGCACATCAAGATCGGGATATTCTCATCAAGTTGTCTGATGACATCTACAGTTAAGGTGCGTGCGCTAATATCTTTGAAAAAATTTCCGATGCCTGCAAATGTACAAGCCAACGTAAGATACTTTTCATAAGTTTTTTTCCAAGAAGAAGTAATAATAGCTTTATTTGTTACCTGCAAGTGCCTCGTGAACATTTTTTGGAAGCAACTCCGCAAATGCAAATGGTAGAAGTCGTTGCATAAACACATGACAGTCATGGCTCTTCATCCCTGAAAACTTATGTCCCTGCTGATCAACACATCTTGATAGATTTGAAACATATCCATCAGAAAACTTCACATCTGATGCCACCCACTTGAACAACGCTGCTTTTGCTTCTGCTGACAATCTGAAAATGGGAACCAGAATTTTCCCATCGTTTCTAATATGCAGCTCAATCCTAGAACATAATGCAGGCAAATCCAACCTTTAGTTCTTGTTATCTTTTGTCTTCCCGGGGACGTTCAACAATGTGTTGATGATGTTGTCAAAGAAGTTCTTCTCTATATGCATCACATCAAGATTGTGGCGTAGAAGTAGATTTTTCCAATATGGAAGTTTTCAAAATATACTCTTCTTGTGCCAATTATGTTGTGTCCCGTAACCAGCAGACATATTTGCAGTAGTATGCCAATTACCCCCTTTCTTGACTGTGTCTTGTGCACCATAGTAATCAATATCCTTCTCGATTTCCTCTCCAGATAAATATGGTGGAGCGGTGTCTCGTACAACCCTTTTTGACCGAAACAATTTCTTGTTCCTTCGGTACGGATGATTAATGGGAAGAAATCTCCGATGACAATCAAACCAGGACGTCTTCCTACCATTTTTCAGCTGAAATGCGTCTGTGCTTCCCATACAATAAGGACAAGATAGCCTTCCATTCGTCGTCCAACCTGACAACATCCCGTATGCTGGAAAGTCACTAATGGTCCACAAAAGAACTGCTCGCACTGTAAAGTTTGTTCTCGTTGAACAATCATATGTTTGCACGTCTGTTGACCATAATTCCTTCAATTCTTCTATCAAAGGCTGTAGAAAAACATCAAGGGACTTCTTCGGATGCTTTGGCCCAGGTATCAATATACTCATGAAAAGCAATTCCTTTCCCATACACATCTCTGGTGGAAGGTTGTATGGCGTTAAGAAAACTGGCCAAATCGAATATTGTCTTCAAGACATTCCAAATGGACTAAAACCATCTGTGCAGAGCCCAAGATAAACGTTGCGGGGGTTGCTTGCAAAATCAGGGTACACCGAATTCAAGTGTTTCCACGCTTTTGCATCAGAGGGATGATTGATCTCGCCTTCGTTCTGAGTATGTTCTGCATGCCATCTCATCGCTGCTGCAGTCTTTTCAGATTGATATAATCTCTACAGTCTATCCTTGATAGGTAAGTACCACATCCGCTGGTACGACACCCTATTCCGCCCACATCCTTGCGGTTTATATCGTGGCTTCTTGCAAAATTTACACTCTAACAATTCTGCATTTTCTCCCCAGTATATCATACAGTTGTCTATACACACATCAATCATCTCCGAAGGTAAACCAAGGCTATGAACCAGTTTTTGAATCTCATAATAAGATTCAGCACACTGATTATCTTCAGGCAAATACTCTTTAAACAACTCAGCCTATGCATCCATACAAACTTCAGGTAAGTTATGATCAGTTTTGATATTCATCATCCTAGCTGCCAATGATAATTTAGAAAGACCTTCTCTACAACCTTCATAAATTGGCTCATTAGCTGCTGCTAACATCTCATAAAATCTTTTTGCATCCAAATTAAGCCCCTCTACATTTTCTACCTCCTCTATTACTGATCTTGTTTCACTAAATGCATTTGTAACCATATCATGCATCCTATCATGATCTACCATATGATCCTCTTGAAGGTTAAAAATTTCAGAAGGTAAATGTGGTTCCTCTTTGTTACGAACATTTTCAACTTGATTACTACTACTAGCTTCATTCCTATTATCAGCTTCTCCGTGGTTAAACCAGATATAGTAATGTGGAGTAAATCCTCTATTTACTATATGTTTCCAAACCGTTTCACTAGCAGCAAACTTGGTATTGTTGCATTTACGACATGGACAAAACATTTTACCTGTTTCTAGTGTGAGAGACGTCTGTCCGGCGTGGTACATGAACATCTCTGCTCCGTTGAGAAATTCTTCTGTTACTCTTCCGCTTGAATCTTTATGCGCATACATCCAACTCCGAAGCTCATAGATATTTCTAGACATTTTTTTTACTCTTTCTCATTTTTTTTTGTGCATCTTAAGCATGAGGGAGAATATCATATTTATAGGGAAATTTCGATTTTGGGTTTACAACGAATTTACGTTTGATAATAACGTAACCACCAATGTGCAACTGCATTCCTCGTAAATTGGTCATTAATCAGATGGTGCAGCGTTGATGTTTCTTAGTCGTATATTTACGACTACTTTACGACTACATGAAAGTATAGTCGTAAACGAGAAGTTAGTTTACGACCAATTTGCGATGAAAACTATTAGTTGCAAAATTACGTCTAAGTTACGACGAACATTTAGGTAGTCGTAACTTAGTCGTAAAGTCGAAGGTAATTTACGACTACACATTTGTAGTCATAAATAGTAGTCGTTATTCCCACGTTTTCTTGTAGTGAGAGGTTTACCAAATAAATTAGTTGAAATTTATAACATTATTCACAAATAATATTGACATCAGAGTATAGTCTCAGCGACAAGAAAAATAATAAATATGGGGTATATTCATTATATATTCGGCAGTGAAAATTATATTATCTAAGAAATATTAATCAATAAATTAGAAACAATGAATTTGTGACAAACATCTAAAAATTAGAAAAATACATGTGAACTAATAAAACATCATAGCCCCGAGATTAATTTATACTCTAACTAGATCAAGTAGAAGATATATCTAATATTTTATATTTTTTATAAATTAATAAATAAAACATTAATTAATGTTTGTTTAAAATTCTATATATTTATTTCCTCTTTTCTTGCATCTAAAAAAACTATTTAATATTGTTTAAATATCATCAAAATTGTTATTATGATCAAAACCTAAATCTAAATATTATAATATTTGATTTGAATTTTAAACAATTAAATAAGATTATTTCAAATATATATATACAATAAGTTCATAATTTCATTGTAATATTTTGGTAAATACAATGAAAAAAATCGACATTATGCATATGGATTAATCCTTTATGTCATTCAAAAAACGATAGATACAAAATTATAATAAAATTATTTATAACAGTATAGTATTAGTTAATACACATTAAACAATCAATTTTCTTAAAACTATGATTATATAAGCACATTTATAAATACACATATACAAGACAAAATATACCTAAATATTAATTATTTAAAAGGTATAATTTAATAAAATTTTATATAGGAAAAATAAAATGGAAATTTTGCTTTTACATCATTTTGGTACCATTATTCATGTTTTCATTAGAGAGATTCTTACAAATACATAAAGTGTGATGTTTCATTAAATAGTCGAAAGACTCTTCTACCCTTATTTTTAATATATATAAAAACAAATAATTATTTAAATAAAAAGATATTTTTTAGTTTTAGAATTATACATTTTTAAATTCTAACCTTCTTATAAAAATGTTTCAAATTTGTTTTCTCGATTTGTTTTTTGCATATTTATTTTGAAATTCGAAAATTATTTTGTTAACTATTAAAAAAAAAAATTTTAAATTTTAAGTATTTTTTTAAAAAAAAAAATCTTAAACCCCACCCTACAAAAGTCCACCCCTCAAATCTAAACCTTAAATCTATATTAGTTAACATTAGGGATATAAGTGTTATTTTTTTAAAACTAAATGTAAATGTGATTAACGTAAATATGAAAATAGTATTATAAATGTGGTAGTTTAAACAATTCCTCAAAATAATAAAGCATATTTTGTATATGATTTCACATAAAATGTAAATAAACCATATACCTGTTATGTTGAAATTATTATGAAATTAAACCGCGCGAGTTAAAAATCTAGTCTATACTATATAAAAGTTGAGGCTATAAGCCATTGTGTGCGTTCACGTAGGATTTAAACGATCAATCGTTGTAAGACAAATCATTATTTAAGTTTACTATTTTTAAAAATATTAATATTACCAAAAAATGTTTATTTCAAACTAAAATATAAATCAATACCAAATAAGATAAATTTACAAAAATATAAATAATATATTAAGTTAACATAATGTTTAATATTTTTCGAAAATAAAAAAAAATAACGAAAAAATAATTAATTTAAGAATACAAGACTTTCAAACAAGTATAGCTATATAAATATAAATTTAAATTCATGGTCTTCAAAGTTTAGGTTATATACTATTGAAAATATTCAAAATAACATATACTATATATAAGTTGATATTATAAATCATTCAGAATGTTCACATATTATTTTAAAGTACCAAAAATATACCAAATCATTTTTTTAATTTGGTATTTCTAAAAATGTTAATATTACGAAAATTTTTATTTCAAAATAAAATATAAATATTTATCAAATAAGTTAAACTTACAAAATTAAAAACATCATGTAGAAATCTATACTATATAAAATAAAATTTCGAAAATTAACATAAAAATAACAAACAAATATAATAGTTAGTTTCAAAATGCAATACTTTCAAACAATTATAACTATATAAATCTAAAATACGTGATTTACAAAAATATTCAACAAAAATATGTACTATATGTAATTTGATGCAATAAATCATTGAGAATATCCGCACATTATTTTAAAGCACCAAAATATGTCAAATTACCATTTTAATTATTATTTTAAAAATTTCAAGATTTTCAAAAAATGTGTATTTCAAAATAAAAATGAAACTACTATTCAGTTTAGTGAAAAGGCAAAATTATTAAAAGAATCAATTTGATATATAAAATAAACCTTTGAAAGACCAACATAAAATTAACTAACAAAAAAAATCTTAAAGAATACAAGAATTTCAAATAATAAAAACAATATGAATCTAAAGCACTTTTCATTACATATGAATCTAACAAAATATAATTTCAAAATGGAAGCTATTTCTTTCAAAAAAAATATCAATAATAAATTTAGTAAACAAAATTGCTTTATACCTAAAAGAAACATTTTATTATAAAAAAAATAAATGTTTGGAAGATCAACGTAAAATTAACTAACAAAAAAAATCTTAAAGAATACAAGAATTTCAAATAATAAAAACAATATGAATCTAAAGCACTTTTCATTACATATGAATCTAACAAAATATGATTTCAAAATGGAAGCTATTTCTTTCAAAAAAATATATCAATAATATATTTAGTAAACAAAATTGCTTTATACCTAAAAGAAACAGTTTATTATAAAAAATAAATGTTTGGAAGATCAACGTAAAATTAAGTGACAAATTTAATCTTAAAAATATAAGGATTTCAAATAATAAAGACAATGTAAATGTAAATCACTTTTTCATTACATATGAATCTAAATAACATATGGTTTCAAAATTGAGGATATATATTATTTAAGTGTTCACATAGAATTTAAAAATATCATTATAATAATATAAAAAGCAGCATCTTAATTTGATAAAGTATATAAAAAGATTATTTTATTAAAAATAATTAACTTGATATATAAAAAAGTATATATTTGAAATTAAACAAAAAATTAACAAAAATAATAATATTCAAAAAGAAATAAAGTTTTTTAAAAAATATTTATAAATAATCACGTGTGTAAAAAATAAATAAAAATCAGCACAAAACTATACAAAGATAAATTAAAATTTGTAAAAATTATCTTTAAAGTTAGATTGATATTTTATAGCTAATTATTGAAAACTTAATATAATAAGAGATTGTGAAGAAAAAATTCTAATTATATCTGTAACCTTTCATACGATATGGACTATATGCTTTAAAAATCAGAAATAACTGAAAATACGAATAAAAAAATTTAAAGTCAGCATTTTTAGTTAATATTCGTATAAATCTTAAATTTTCTAAAAAAATGAAAAAAAAACAAAACGAAAATAAAAAATGATTACTTGATATATATGATAACTCTTCATTAATTAAAGTCAGAATTATAAAATTATGTCTTAAAATATGTCAAAACATACAAATAGCTTATAAATAAAAACAAAATAAATAATTAATATCATAATACTTAATATGAACAAATAAATATAAAGGTAAACTGAAATTTAGTATTTGTAATATGTTATATGAGTTTCTTAGAAAGATAATGGTTGATTGTGATTCTTTTTTTACCGAGCCAATTTATTATCTAGTTTACAATAAGTTACAATGCTCTATTAGAAATAAGTGATGGTAGCAATAATTTACTTATGTAAAATATATATTGTTAAACATGTCGTTTATCTATATTTTTTCAAATCATTTATCTATGTGTTCTCGGACTATTTTTATCAATAAATGAATAAACATAGTTATATAGTAATCAACAATTAAAATTTAATAAATTTTGAAATATATGTTTTTAAGAAAATCATTATAAAAATAATCATTAAACTAATCAAATATGTTTTTAAGAAAAAAACTCTAAATATTCTATAATCAATAAGTTTTTTTTTAAATATGGTCATTAAAAATTATGCAAACTATATGGTGACTTTTCATAAGTCTTTAGTGTAACTCACCGATAAAATTTGTAGGACATATGCTTATGAAGCTTTATTAAAGCAATTTACATAACATATAAAACTAAAAATGATATCACATGAGTTCTATCAATGAAAGATATTTGAAACAGAATGTTATTAATATATATGACACATAAGAAAAAATAAAAGAGGCTAAAAATTAAAATAAATTAGTTGAAAATTCAAATACTATTTACAAATAATATTGACATTAATTAGAGTATAGTCTCAGGCTCTCGACAACAGAAAATAAAGATATGAAAAATATTCATTATACATTCGTCAATTGAAAAATATGTTATCTAAGTTTATGAAATATGATATGAACTAATAAAACATCATGATTACGCCATTAATTAATATTGTAACTAGATCAAGTAGAAGATGTATCTAATATTTTTATTTCTATGTGTTTATTTTAATAAATAAAAAATTATTTAACATTAGTTTAAACTTGTATATATTTATTTCTCTTTTTATTATATCTAAAATAAAATTACTATTTAAATTTCATAAAAATATTAATTATGATTGAACTCTAACTAAAATACTAACACATATGTATTTAAGCGACTTCGGTATGATTATTTCAAATACCGATATTCACAAAAATATATAATACTTTTACTTTCATTGTAAAAAATTGGTAAATACAAAGTAAAGCTAGATATTGTGCATATGCATTAATTTTCTTATGTTTTTTCAAATAGAAAGATAGATAAAAATTATAATAAAAATAATTATAAAGTGTACTATTTTTTATTATGAATAGAATGATCAATAAATTTTTTTAAATAAGATTAATATATAATATAAACACGATTATAAATACACTTACACATTTACATATACAAAAAAGATATCTAAATATTAGTTTTTAAAAGAGTATAATTGCATAAAAATCTAAATAGAAAAAATAATAAAGCATACTTTGAAGAAAACTTCTTATAAAATGTATATAAACCGATTATACTTCATTATCTTAAAATTAATATAAAATGATATAAATTATTAAAATAATCTCGCGCGTAGTGCCAGTTGAAAATCCAGCAGAACTAAAAACGTTTTTGTCACAAATATAGACTCTAAGGATCAAAATGACCGAAATGTTTCATTAAAAAAGTAAATATACAATTATACCCCTAGGGTTAACTAATTCAAACCCTAGGATTTAGAATTAAGAGGTGGAGATTTGAGATTGAGATTTAAAATTTTATAAAATAAAAAATAAATATTAAAAATTTGAAAATAAAAATTTTTAAAATAGTTTCAAAAATTATTTTCGAATTACAAAAAAAAATTGAAAAAAAAAATAAAAAAGAATTTCGAAAACAAAATTTCAAAAAAAAATATATTTTTTAAAAAAATTCGAATTTGAAAACATATAATCTAAAACTATAAAAAAAATATTTTTTTAATTTTAATTTTTTTAATTTAAATATCTAGGGTATTATGGTCCTTTTACCTATTAAATGAAACATTTTGGTCATTTTCTTTCTTGTAGTCTATTTTTGTGACCAAAACTTGAAAATTGTCTATTTAGGAGAATTGCCCAAAACAAAAACTCTACCGACTTTTTATTATGTCTCATATTCTTTATTTGTATTTATAGTTCGATGTTTCAGAATGAAACTAACTGATGAAATAAATATTATTCCCTTTATTTCATATTATAATTAGTTTTAGCAAAAAACCGTTTTGTCTCACGATATAAGTGGTTTTAATTTTTCAATGTAACTTTTGTATTTATGAACATTGTGTGACCAATTAAATTATGTAGATTTTTTATAATTGGTTGAAATTTATATTAAATGATACTTTAACAAACATCCATTTTGGGCCTTAAACTAAAGCTATCTACTAGCTTGTAAACATTTTATCATCCTTTTGCATTTTAATTTGAAAGCCAAGTTACAAAAAAAATATCCATTTTTTTAATATTGGAACTTTTAACTAAAATTACTTATAAACTTTTTTTGAACATGTAATTACCTATAATTTAAAACAGAGGGATCTAGTGATTATTTTGTTATAAAGACTCCAGCTTTATATGAGCCTTAAGTTTTGAAAATTGAACATCCCAACAACTTTAATACATGTTAAAATAAAAACTACAAAAAGTCTTGTAATTTAAATTTAATATATCTTAAAATAAAAATTTCAAATAAAAATTTGTCAAATAAAGTTTCCGTTAAAATATGTATGAAGCTGCTACTTAGGGTGTTCAAACGCAGCGGCTGCGGTTGCGAAAGTTTGCGAATGCTGGTGGTTGCAGTTTCTAGCGATTTTAAGAGATTTGTACGACTGGTTTGACGGCTAGAACTTGGTGCGTTTGCAGGATACTTATGACTTTATGACTGGTTAACTACCAAATACATCAGCGGTTAAATAATAAATTAACAATATTTACATTTATATAATTATAAAATTTTCAAAATTATAATATTATAATAAATATAATAATTATATTTAGAAAGTTATAGTTTTAAATTTTAAAAAATTATAGAAAATATTTTTATTTTAAAATTTTAAAATATTAATTAAAATATAATAGATATATTTTAGTATTTTTATAATTCCAATTTAAAAAGTTTATTGAATATTTTTATTTTTGTATTTATATTGTTTAAAAGAAAAAGAAAAAAATTATCCTCCCGCAACCGCAAACGCTAACTGGAACCAACTTTTAAATTTATGATGTTTAGAGCCGTTTGAAGCGGTTTACAGCGGTTTGAGTGATTGTTGCAAAACGCCAACAACCGTTACCAACCGCAAAAGCTGCGTTTGCGGGTGGTAGCGGAGAAACCAGTCATACCCTTAGTTTAGATTCTAAAAAAATAGAAATGTTAATTCATTTAGAACAAAAGAATAGATAATTGAAAAAAAAATATAATGAATGTTCGTGTATGTATACAGCACACACCGTGCTATATACACATATGTACAGACATGCAGTTACGTGCATGAGTGCATGTACGCATACATCTAATATATTATTATTTATTATTAATGTTGGAATTTATATGAAAACCTCGAAGTCAGGTAACATATATATGATGATAATATGACAGAGGCGTATCGAGAAAATGTACGATCCACATATTTTTGAATTTTTCACATGATCAAGGGTTTGCACAATATCACAAAGAGTCGACCTGTGAATTAGTCAACGTGGCTAATATTGTACGTGTATACGTCACGTTATCCAATTTATCTCTTTTAGCTAATTTCTAATGAAACTACTAAATGCTAATTATGAGTGGAAGGATAAAGCAAACTGAATCAAATCCTACAGATAATAAAACCAAATCAAGCTAAATCGAAATGCATATGGATAACTGAAGGTAAAAATAATATATCCAAGCCAGGATATGAAGCCAGACAGGACTTAATACAGTTTGACTTTAGAGATCTTTAGAAAATGAAATAACTAAAACTTAACCTAATCAAAAGTCAAAAATATGTGCTATTAAACATCCTCTGCTATTACAGCATCTCCAAAAAGACTCTCTAATATAGAGTTTTGCAAACTCTGTATTTGAAGTTTCAAGGTGTTCTTATCAAAAAACAAAACTTCAAATTTAACTTTAAAATTATTTGTAATTTACATTATGCTCTTTATATCTGTCATAAGTAATATAAATCCATAAATATTTTATAGATAACTAGCACATATATAAAAATATTATAGTAATATTAATTAATAAAATCTTATATTAAAATATAAATTATAAATAAAAATACTTAATTATTTTTTTATTAAGTTTCTTTTGTAATATTTTTGTTGTCTATTCTACTTTTAAAATATTATAAATCTTATTTTAGTTTTTTTTTAAACTGATGTGTAAATTTTAAATTTATAAAAATAAATTTGAATTATTTAAAATATACAAAAGTTTTAAAGATTAAAACTAAGAATGAGAAAATACTTAAGAATTATAAATGTGAGATATAATTAATTATAAGGACCAATATGCAAATAAAAAGTGAAACTTCAAATTTAGAGTTTTAAAAAGTGAAACTTCATATTTGAAGTTTCACTACTCAAAACTCTAAAATTGAAATTCCTTTTTGAATGGAGAGCAAAAAACTCTAAATTTGAAGTTATAGAATTTATTTTGGAGATTCTCTTAGCAACCGCCTATGTTTTATTTGTTTGCCAGAAAATCATGCAACTGCATTTCCAATGGTGGTTAATATTCTTCATTAACCTAAGTTTTCTAAATTATGTATAAGTGTAAGTATGAAAAAATATTTATAGTTCATTATAAGTATTTCCAAATACTTTGAAGTGAGTTTCTCATAATTTTAAGGTAGCCAATTTATTAATATTTATAATCTAATATAGTTAGAATTTTTTTTGTGAGACTTTTATATTGAAAGTGCTCTAAGGAAAACTATTTATGATCTCTACTGAAAGATATTTGTTAATCTAACAGAAAATAAAATTATTAGAAATTGAAAGTAGTATCTTTTTTTTTTTGAGAAAGCAAATAGTATCTAGTCGTGCATTTTTTTGCAGTTACAACCATTTTCGCATTAGTTTTTTTTTTTTAGTAAAATGTTAAGCAAATTAGTTTTTTTTTTTTTGAACATATAAACGACCAATACAAACTTGAAAACGGCGTGAACTCATGGGATGGGCAAATTTGTCTATTTAAGAAAAAACAGTTGTGCTAAATGAATGTGACAAAACTCCTGATTCTTCGAGATTCTACCAATTACAAAATTGGTGATATAAAACAAGCGTTCTTGTTTCTTGTACTTAAATTACTTATACGGCTCGTGTAACATTGAACAGTGGCATTTTCTAATAATGAGAACTGAACAATTGAAGGCTGAAAAGCATCTTGATTCGTGAACACACAAATGAGGATATGCCCCTTGGAATACCTCCCTTTACTTATATTCACACGTTCAGTAAAGTTTACTTTCTTTAAAAAGGAAAAAGGAAAAAGGAAAAAGGAAAAAGGAAAAAGAGAAAGAGTTTACTTTCTTTTTGTATTATTCTTTGTAGCATTATTCTAACATAGTTAAATGTAAATGTTGTTTCTCTAGATAACGAATCAGGGACCGGAATGACATCATTTGTCTTTTCTGACGAGTACTCTAGAATCGGAATTCATGGCTCTACATTTAGTTTCACCAGCTTGTCCCCTGCAAATCTGTCTCAGTCATCTCCTCCGTTGCATTTCAGTGTCCAGCCCAAAACTGTTCCGATAAGTCTCCTTAGTCAAGTTCAAAAAAAAGTTCTCGTAGTCGACTGGAATTAGCATCTTTTGTTCTCTTCGATGAGTACTTCAAAACCGGAGTTCATTGCCCACCTCTTCCTTCATCAGGAAGTTTTATTGGAGGAACCATTATATCTTCCTCTCCTATGATGCGAGCTTCACCAAAGATGGCTGCCAACTGCTATCAAACCCTGTTTGGGTATTTCAACATCGGTATTCAACCCGACTTCATTATGCTCTTTGGACATGGGTTTTAGGGTTTCAAGTGAAATTTCTCTTTCCAGTCCCTTTTTCTTTATCACATCTAGCTTTCGTTATGCTTTAGCTACTTTCGTGTATCTCGTAATCGTCGAATATACTTTAATCCTCTTAGGCATTTTAATTTTAATAAGAAAAGAGGACAATATGGTACGAGGACAAGATGACTGTTTTTTGTTCTATTTTAGCAATTTCCCATTTTAATATAAGTGTTTGGCGTTAAAAAAAAGTTTATATCAGGGACACCAGTTCCTAAGATGCTTCTATAAGTGCACATTAAATTAAAAGCATGGCCTCTAGTTTGTAGTGTGCACTTAATCTGATTGTCTCTCCTCGGATCGTACCCATACACTGTTTTGTTTTCCGTTATTAAGTATTCTTCTGTTTTGCAAAAAAATGTCGTTTCGAAGTTTTATTTTTGTTATTTTCTCCGTTTTGCAAAGAATGTCAGTTTTGAAATTTTAGTTTTATATTTTTAGTGCATTTTTTTTTAAATCAGTTTTATTCCTATTGTTCTAATATATTATTTAGAAAGAAAAATTTATTTAAATGTGTAAATAAATCATAAAATAGAGATTTTAAAATGATTTTTTAATATGTGAAAATTTTCAAATGACATTTTTTATGAAACTGACGGAGTATTGTATTTTTCCATAATTTAGTCCTTTATAACTCTTCAATCCACAACATTTGTCTGCTCTTGTTAGCTGCACCTTTAAAAAAGGTAATCACCCTTAACAGTATAATTTTTTTTTAAACAGTATAATCTTCACCCTGCGATTTTTCTTGACATAAACGTGAGGTAGAAACCGTTGGTCTGTTAGTCTCGCCAGAGGAAGCTGAAGACTGTTTTCCTGTTGGGGGAATGTTGAGGCAGATTTAAAACGATTCCAATTTGTGATGAGTTAATACTATATTTTAAGCTCATCATGCATTATTATAGTTTGAATACATATATGCGATGAATTAATACAATAGGTGCAGTTGTCATATATTTTTCTTTAATCAAAAAGAATCATCAGTAAGTTTGACTTTTGAAGCATATGACAATAATATCTTTTATGTTGGAGCACATCCATTATTAAATAATTAAATGATTTAATTTATATATATATATATATATATTTGATCATTTAATTAAGGAACTAGGTGTTTTATCTGCGTTTGAGAACATAATAAATTTACAAATATATTAAAATTAATTATGATCCAACATATCCAATACAAACCTAAAAACAATTTATATATTACCCAATATATAATCTTATAGTATTAAAAACATTATCAACAAGTAATAACATAGATATATGATATATAATGATTCATTAATGATAATGATGATCTTAACCTTTATACCATGTAACATTAAATACAATTTTTTTCATTGAATAGCAGATTCCAAACCCTCCATTAAAATCTTTTTTTTTGTCCCACCAAAAACCATAAACGAAAAACCTTTCACATTGTTCGTGATATAAAGTGTGAAACTTTTATTTGTATATACAATTTTTTTCTCCGTTATTGTTGCTATATTTCGCCACCATAAAGAATCAAACTCAAATTTATCATCTTTGTGAAAAACACAAATATTTATACATGATAACATAATACCTTTTTAATTTTAATTTTCGATTTTGTAGTAGCCGCCTATCATTCCTCTTCTCTCCCTGTTTTTGTAAATAGAAACAATTATAAAAAAAAAAAAAAAACAAACGATTTGGAGATGAAAGAAGTACTTCTGATATGTAATGATTGCGTTAATGCTCCCTGTTTCACAATAAAATCACATAAGATATTAGAAGCAATATAACATTGACTCATATGTAAAGGTATAAACTAAACTAAGACCTCAACAAATAAACACGACAAAGATAAATAGGGATTAGAAATAGTTCAGAAATTTCATCTTTTTGAATCGAAGATAATATTCAGTTAAATTAATGGAAAATTATATAAACTAAACTAAAAGCTAAACATATGAGCGGCCGCCATACACGACAAAGATAAATAGAGTTTAGTATAGGCCTTTTTTAGTATATATTGTTTCAAAATTCATCTTTTTGAATCAAAGATAATATTCAATTAAATTGATGGTAACTTATCAGCTTAAAACAGTAATCACATAGATTATTAAGAATTTAATTAGAAATATATTGAGTCAATATCACGATTTATAAACTAATTACAGATAAATCTATTTTTAATTAAAATTATTACATATAAATTTAATTATTTATTAAGGACATTGAGATTAACCGATCTAATTTTTAACGTGAGAGTTCGAATGCAGGAAATCACTTCTAAAAGTTTCACATCCATGACCTCACCAATGACATCCAAAACATAAAACATTAGAATGAGAAAATGGTGAAAAAGAAAATATAAATAGGACACATCAATGAAAAATCACAATATGATATAAAATTAAATATTAACCAACGTATATCAAAAAAATTAAATATTAATAAATAAGATAATATATAGACCTGATTGTCTGAAAGTCACATCTTTGCCGTTTTAAATAAAGTTACTAGATTTTGACCCGCGCTTCGAAAGCGCGGGATTTTCCCGTTAATAAAAATGTGATTGAATTAGTGTTTTGATTATAATATATATTATTAAGTTATAAATTCATATTATATAGATGATCTTTTGTTTAAAATTATATAATTTTATCATTTTTTTCTACTTGAGATTTTGTATGTAAACTCTTATGTTACAACATCATCTTTATATTTTGTAAGTATTTTGTAAGAGTTACATTGGTTGAGTTAATGAGACATAAGATTTACTTGGCATATTTTAGACTAATTTAATAGTATTTGTAGGGGTTTTAATAATTTTTACCAATATTTTTATATTCGACCCAGACCCGCGGACAAACTTACAAATCTGGTGATCATATTATCTAGTTCAGATTTAGTTAAAATCCGATATTTAAAAACTAAATAACCCGTTAAACTCCTAAAATCCTTCATTACTGGTTGATCCGATAAAAACCCATATAAATTTGATGATATTTGTTTTTAAAATGATTCACCTTTTATATATTTTAATAGTACATAAATTTGAATAAACTATATGATTTGTTTTCTTTTTTAATTTTTATGATACCTTACTATATCATTTAAATTTAATGAAGAAAATGGTGATAGAAAAACTAAAATTTATTGTTAAAAATATCTTTTAGATATCTTTTTCTGAATATTTAAATAATGTGTTAGGTTACGGTGTATATTTTGGTTGTTATCTGAAAATATTTCTTTTATTTTAATATTTTGGTTGTTACCATTTTGAAGGGCTAAAAATATTAACCTAATATGGTAAAGGATTCCAAAAATTCTGGTATAAATGTACCAGTGTTTTTTTTTTATAGATTTCTTTTTACTATAATTGGTTTATATTAAGAAAATATTTAGTAAATAATACTGAGAAAATAAAAATATATTCTCAAATGTGCAGTTGATGATTTTGAACTTTAATATATTCAATTTAATCTGCTACAATTATATTTTAAATTGTATAGATCATTTTCATATGTGGAAGACATGAACGTACCGCAGAGAACTTTTTTCAAAGTTTTATCATGTCCACTTGAATAGTTTTCTCCACCAAAATCCCTTTCTAATGTAGCATGTTTGTCAATTGTCATCTACATTAGAGCTCTAATATAAGAAAAAAGTAATATGCTATGTAAGCAAATAGTGTATGAGAATGATGTAATTCAAACTATAACTATGAATCAATCTAAATCATGTTGCAGGATTCTAAAAGAATGTAGTTGCAAGTCTGAAATCGTCGAACGTAAATACATTAATAAAGAAAATTGGTGATATCACTTTACAAAGTATCATTGTGTTTCCAATCAACATGTGTAACCGAACAATTCATTTGTAGAGGTTTGTACTTTAATATTAGGTGAACTTTGATATTTGACTATGATATTATTTCGGTTTCATGTATAATATTAGTCTTCTGATGTTATTAGAATAGAGACAAATTTAAAAATTTATTGGAATAAATATGTATTACGGGACAAATGTTATGTGTACAATAACTGTTGAGCGAAAATATGGGTAACAATAGTCGATTACATATAGATTACATATAACGTATAAGAGTATCTATATTGTTTTAATGTTATTATAGAACTTGGTTGTTTATAATAAGTTAAGCTAAAAATGAAAGGGTCCAACAACCTCATATAAGTAGATTTTTTAAGACTCATTCCCTTTTAATAGTATAGATTAATAATAATATGGATTATACAGACTCAGCTAAAAATAATTAAAGTATGGAAAATAAGGAAAATATTAATTAAAATCATAGAAAACATGACAAATAATAAAAATACCAAAAATCATGGATAACATGATAAATAATTAAAATCACAAAATATAAAAAAATATAAAAAAAATTTTGTAAGTACTTGACCAGTTTTTTATATTTTCTTATTTGAAGAATATTTTCTTATAAATTTAATCAATTCCACTATAAAGCATAAAATATTTTTTATTACAAAATAACAAAAAAATATTTTATCGTAAATAGCACACAAAATAGAGACTATATAACAAAATAATATTTATTAAAAATACAAACACTAAGCTACTCTTAATAAAAAAAATACATTTAACATCAATAAATATTTTTAAATATTTATTTAAAATAAAATAAATATCAAAAATAAAATAAATATCAATACCCAAAATTTTATATCCTAAGCTCTAAACCTGATATTAAACTCTAGACCCTAAACTTTCACTCCCAAACATTAAACTCTAATTCATTACATTACTATATATACATATGTACAAATTTATTTACATCCTTTACTGAATGCTAATTTTGTCATTTTATGCATTATTTTGAAAACACAACATCTTTTATCGTTATCGTATGTATATATCTATAATTTTATCTATATCTTGTATTTATTATTTTTTTATATTTAAATGATTAATTGAGAAAATGTTTCAGAAATTATCTGTGAAAAATATCTTATATATAATTTTGGCGAAATATAAAAACATATTATTCTCGACGATCATATTTGGTGGAAAGTCATCTGGAATGCATGTTCCGGCGGATTCCCAATACACAGTTTCAATGGTCTACCTCACCTAAGAAAATAATACGTCGAGAACCTGTCGTGAGATGGACTCCCAAAGACTGTAGTTGTCAAAACTCGGGATCCATCAAGAGTTATTCGCGATGAATTTCTAACGAAATTATATCTATAATTCAGTTAAATCATATATTTTTTTAAAATATGTAAATAACTAAAACTTCTAATTTAAAATAATAAAGTAAAATAAATTAATGTTTATAGAAAACCAAGTATTTAAATGTAAGTAAGAATGAAAACATAAAACTAAAAGATGACAAACTTGCGGTGCATCGCTTCCATGAACTTTCTTTTTTTTGCGATTTGCCAGGTAGCTAGATTCGGTGTTCTGAGCCATGATTGATGCATTTTCCTCTTGAACCTCTCTGTTTCACATCTCCAACAACTTCCGATGGATTCTCGACGAGTTTCAACAGATTGTATTTTGTCGATTAGTCTGTAGGGAATTCATCAAATATTCCGTCAGAAGTTATCAATGTTTTCTTATAGTGTTCACTATTTCCATTCATTCATTTGCTCACCATTGAGAGCCTTAATGTCTGTATTCAAGCGTTGGCTCTAGGAATGTCAAACAGGTTGATCCGTCCCGTCCCGTACCGCAGCAGACTCGTCTTTGAGCGGGCTGCGTTCTCAAAATGGCTGACCAAACTCGTACCGCAAAACATGTAGGCCTTTGCGGTCTTCACCATCAACTTCATCTTCTGCAAATAAGAATAATAGAAGTCAGTTAAAGATATATTGAAACCTAAAACTCCAAAATGTATGATAATGTGAACAAATACATATAGGCAAAACTATGAAGAACTCATGGCGGAAACTAGATCTTGTTCTTCGGTGGAAAGTGAGTTTTCAAACTTCTTATGATGACTTGAAGAAGCTTCATCGGTGCAGAGTGAAGGCGCTTGGGAGACCGGAAGCATCATCGACCCTGAAACCACCATCACCGGAGCTACATAACGTCGAATCACTCTCTCTCTCTCTCTCTCTCTCTCTCTCTCTCTCTCTCTCTCTCTCTCAATGTTTTAGGCGAAAGCAGAAATAGGGACTTAGGGCTGCGGGTCTTCAAAATCCCGCAGGTTAAGCCCATCCCGCTTTCGATCTGTCCCGCTTTCGATCCGTCCCGCTTTGAACCAGTCCCGCGAGGCCCGCAATTTTGCAGACTTACCAAATGGAGGCTCAATCCCGCCCCGCAGCAAGCCTTTACGGGCCAGGCCCGCAGTCCAGGTCCTTGATTGCCATCTCTAATTGGCTCAGGGTATGTATGTTATTTAGCATGGGATCTTTTGAAATTTGGACTTTTATCATCATTAATTTATACAATTTACATACGGAAAGCATTTGAACATGGGTTTATATTAATTATTGTTACTGTGTATCTAGTCGTTTCTGTAAAAAAAAGACGAGACGTAATTTAAGTTTTCTATTTCTAGCAGGCTAGCAGCCATGAAAAGTAAAAGAACTAACCAATAAGTTAGTGTCACCAGAAAATGACGATTTATATTAGATATGAATATATAAAAAACAAAGAAAAGATAATACAATTTTAAGAACACACAGATTGGTGGAGCTGTGGAGACAAAAGCAAAGGCCGTGAACTGGTGCATGTGAGCACTAAAAGAGATGTTACCATCACTGCCCATTGACAAAATATAGACCTAATCACATGTCTCATCCGTTTTTACATGCACAAACACACACATACATTCACTATATATAACTGTGTATATGTTTTCTCTTGGAAGAAACTAACACGACAAAATGTCACCCAAGAAACTGTCGAGGTTTGCTCATCATTAAAAAAAATGATTTAGTTATTACAAACTAATTGACTAATTGAGATCCTCCATGAATGATTTATTTAAGTTAACATATTGATGTAACCTATAATGGACAACGAAACTACCTAAAACTTCTCGACTAATTAAACATATAATTAGATATAATTCGGATCAGATTTTTGATCTTTTGTAGGAGTTGTTTTGTATTTTTTAGCGCTACCCCTAAGCCATTATTAATAATAGCGGGCCACCATAAGGTAAAAGTTATGCCCTCTGAAAGAGTTAAGTCCAAGATAAAATTGATGTCTTTTCACTACAAGAAAACACGCCGAATTCCGACGGAGGTTCCGACGGACATCAATGTCGTCGGACGTTTGTGACGGATTACCGACCAATTTCCGACGAATCCAAAAATTTGAAGTCGTCGGAATTCCGTCGGACATCAATGTCGTCGGACGTTTGTGACGGATTACCGACCAATTTTCGACGAAATCCAAAAATTTGAAGTCGTCGGAAATTCCGACGGAATTCCGACGAAACAAAGGTCGTCGGAATTTTCCGACGACTTTTCGACGACATTCCGATAAAATATGTAACCGTTGTAGTCGTCGGAAGTTCGTCGGTATATTCCGACGAATTTCCGACGACATTCCGATTAACAGTACAGTCGTCGGAATTCCGTCGGAATTTTCCGACGAATTTCCGACGAACCATGTGACCGTTGCCGACAAATGTATATGACCGTTATATAGCCGTTTGAGATTGGACAATACAGACGGAATTCCGACGGACTGCTTTACATCCGTCGGAATTTCGTCGGAAAGTCGTCGGAGGGCCGTAAGCAATTTCCTATAAATACAACCCCTCCTCATTCAACTCATTCACACTTCAATCTCTCTTCATTCTCTTTAGTCATAACAATTCCGTGAAAATCATGTCTTCAGAAGTTTATTATCGTTCGTGGATGGATAAACCTCATTTGGATCCGAACACCAATTTGCTTACGGAAGAATACGTTCAAGGGATTGGAGAATTCATGAGGCTTGTTCAACAGCAACCGGATGCAAAAAGTGGTATGTTAAGATGTCCCTGCTCTACTTGCAATAATAATAAGGTTATAAAAGAATTTGATGTTTGGACTCATTTGTATATGAAAGGGTTTTCACGTAATTATAAAGTTTGGTACCTTCATGGGGAAACTGGTTATGGATATGGTAGTACTAGCGAACCTCAACCTGTTAGTGAACTTCAGCCTGATATTAGGTTAGAAGAATCTAGAACGGATATAGATTATGGTGTAGGTGCTGAGCAGATGGTACATGATCATTATAGAGGGGAAGAACCAAATCCCGAATCTAGGAGATGTTTTTGACATGTTGGATGCAGGAAAACAACCTTTATATCAAAATTGTAGAGATGGTCATTCAGTCTTATCATCTGCAACTAGATTAATGGGTATTAAGACAGACTATAATTTGGCTGAAGAATGTATGGATGCGATTACTGATTTTGTCAAAGGTATTCTACCTGAGGATAACCTTGCACCGGGTTCATACTACGAGGTTCAGAAACTTGTTGCCGGTCTTCAACTACCGTATGAAGTGATAGATGTATGTATTGACAACTGCATGATCTACTGGAGAGCGGATGAGACACGGAATGTATGCAAATTTTGTGGGAAACCTCGTTATCCGGAGACGAGGGGAAGAGTTCTGATCCCATTCAAAAGAATGTGGTATTTGCCTTTGACGGAAAGATTGAAGAGGTTGTATCAGTGTGAGCGCACAACAAAAACAATGAGATGGCATGCAGAGCATTCCACAAATGGTGAGATTAGACATCCTTCAGATGCGAAGGCTTGGAAACATTTCCAGTCAACATATCCAGAATTTGCGGAAGAGAGAAGAAATGTTTATCTTGGATTATCTACTGATGGTTTCAGCCCATTTGGAAAGCATGGAAGACAGTATTCTCTATGGCCAGTTATTGTGACACCGTACAACTTACGGCCGAGCTTGTGCATGCGACGAGAGTTTTTGTTTCTCTCAATTCTCGTCCCCGGACCAGATCATCCTAAAAGATCACTAGATGTGTTTCTTCAACCACTGATATATGAGTTGCAACAACTATGGGCGCATGGTTTTGAGACATACGATGTTTCGTGCAAAGAAAACTTTCAGATGCGGGCAGTACTTATGTGGACAATAAGTGACTTTCCATCATATGGTATGTTATCTGGATGGACAACACATGGGAGGCTATCATGTCCATATTGTCAAGATGACACAGATGCTTTCCAACTAAAGAACGGAAGGAAAACGTGTTGGTTTGACTGTCACAGACGATTTCTACCACCTGATCATCCATACCGCAGGAGTAAGACTTCGTTTACGAAGAACAAGCAGGTGTTTGATGGTCCACCTGAGGAAGTTAGTGGGAAAGATTTGTTGAAGCAGTTTAGGTATTTTGATGCAGAAAGGACGCCAGATGTAGGTGGACATGAAAACATTCGAGTCAGTGCGGTTGGAGAGCTACATAACTGGCACAAAAAGAGTATTTTCTGGGATCTGCCATATTGGGAGAGTCATCTATTGCGGCATAATTTAGATGTCATGCATATTGAGAAGAACTTCTTCGACAATCTGATGAACACAGTCCTTAACATCCAATGTAAAACGAAGGATAATTTGAAATCAAGGTTGGATTTAGTCGATATCTGTGATCGTTCTGAACTTCACGTTGATGAGAACGGTACGGCCCCTTTTCCCATTTATCGGCTGGATGGTGCTAGAAAAGAAGAGTTCTTTGATTGGATTACAGATAAAGTGAAATTTCCTGACAGATATGCATCAAATTTGGGGAACTGCGTTGATAGAAGCGAAGGAAAGTTTACTGGCTTGAAGAGTCATGATTGTCATGTAATTATGCAGCGCCTCCTTCTGTTTGCTTTATCAGCATTATTGCCACGTAATGTTCATGAAGCAATTGCAGGTATCTTATATTTTTACAATTTAATTTATTTTTATATTTAACAATTATGCTTATAAAAACTTAATACTTACGAAAATTATGTATGTCTTTTATCTATGTAGGGATTAGTGTTTTCTTCCGCGACTTATGCAGCAGAGTAGTGATTGAAGAGAGTATTAATAATTTGAAGACAAACGCACCAGTCAGCATGTGCAACCTTGAGAAGATATTTCCTCCATCATTCTTTGATGTAATGGAACATCTTGCTATTCATCTCGCAAGAGAATTGGAACTTGGTGGTCTTGTGCAGTACAGATGGATGTATATTTTTGAGCGTTATATGCATCATCTGAAGAAGATGGTCAAAAATCAAAGCAGGGTGGAAGGATCTATAGTGGCACAGGTGATCAATGAAGAAACTGCAATCTTTGCTGAAAATTATTTTCCACCAGAAGTACATACAAAACACCGAAGACCTGCTCGGCATGATGATAGAGGGGAGATAGCAACATATCATGTTACTGTCCCAAGCATATCATGTTAATACTTACGAAAATTATATATATCTTTTATCTATGTAGGGATTAGTGTTTTCTTCCGCAACTTATGCAACAGAGTAGTGATTGAAGAGGGTATTAATAATTTGAAGACAAACGCACCAGTTAGCATGTGCAACCTTGAGAAGATATTTCCTCCATCATTCTTTGATGTAATGGAACATCTTGCTATTCATCTCGCAAGAGAATTGGAACTTGGTGGTCTTGTGCAGTACAGATGGATGTATATTTTTGAGCGTTATATGCATCATCTGAAGAAGATGGTCAAAAATCAAAGCAGGGTGGAAGGATCTATAGTGGCACAGGTGATCAATGAAGAAACTGCAACCTTTGCTGAAAATTATTTTCCACCAGAAGTGCATACAAAACACCGAAGACCTACTCGGCATGATGATAGAGGGGAGAGAGCAACATATCATGTTACTGTCCCAAGCATGTTCAAGGAAATAGGACGACTTAGTGGAAAATTCACGAAGCGGAGACTTACGGACACTGAGCACGCTCATTTGCAAACATATTTGCTCACCAACTGTGAAGATGTTCTACAATATGAGAGGTAAAAATATTTATTCATTTATTGTTAGATTAATATTCAATAAATTTATTTCATATTGATAATATTTTTGTATATAGTGTATATATGGCGGAGTTGCGTATGACTCACAGACATGCAACAGAAGATGAGCTTCGACAACTTAGAGATAACGGATTTGCTGCGTGGCTTCGTAGTTATGTGAGTCATATATCATATTACCCTATGCAAATGATTAGTTTAAATTTAATATAAACTAATTAACTTTTCAATCATATATGTTTTTAATTTATAGGTGAATGATGGTTTGGCCAGAGGTC
The DNA here is from genome assembly GCF_020379485.1 of Brassica napus. NCBI lineage: Eukaryota > Viridiplantae > Streptophyta > Magnoliopsida > Brassicales > Brassicaceae > Brassica > Brassica napus. The sequence continues at coordinate 16,142,362 of NC_063452.1, forward strand.
TTGTGTTCGATGATTGGATACGCGAATTTGTGCAGGAACCAAACTATGTGGTCAAATCATATCCTAAATTTTATACGCGAGGATATGCATTCACAAGGAAAGGTCATTCTAAGACAACATATGATGTTGGTGTTTCATCTTCTTCCGGTGACGATGTCTACTACGGCAACATAAAAGAAATATTGGAAATCCAATTTCATGGAATGGTTGGATTGCGTTGTGTAGTATTCTATTGTGATTGGTATGACACCACCCCATATAGAGGAATGAAGATTGATGCGTTTGGTGTTACATCAGTTCATTCGCGGCGGAAACTTCAATATTATGATCCCTTCATTCTTGGTTCGCAAGCTGATCAGGTATGTCATATCTATTCATAATTTTTTACCAATATAATTAATTAATGTTATATATTTTACTAATACTTTGTATAATTGATATGTATAGGTGTGCTACATCAGTTACCCTCGGGTGACGTACAGAGACGATCCATGGGTTACTGTAACACAAATCAACCCAAGAGGACGAGTGGATGGAACTTCTGATGATGATGAACCATTGCAACCAGAGTCTACCAGCAACGCCCAGGCAGTTGAAGATTTGGAAAATATTCAACTCGTTGAGAATTTGACTGTGTTTGGACATGATGATGTTGTACATTCGGAGCCAGAAGCCGAGGTTGGGGAGTTTGATGAAGATTCAGAAGATTCTGATCAGTTTTTTTTTTTTTTATTGGTCCGTCGGAAATCCCTCGCAATATACCGATGACATAGCGACGACATTGGGTTTCATTGAAATTTGGAAAGGTCGTCGGTAATTCGTCGGTATATTCCGACGAATTACCGACGACATGTGTTTCTAAAAAATTTCAATCATAAAAATCTATAAATTTAGATGCCAAAACTATGAAAATAACACATAATAAGTGTTTAGTATAGTATTAGATCGCAACCGTTCAAATATAACAACTCATTAAAATATTTATGTATGCATATCATTATTTTCACAACATCTCATCTTAACATTCATATACTTATACAATCATATTCATATAAGCTTACACTACAAAAAATGTTGTTGTGTAAAATCGTGTTATAAAACATTTTTATTGTTAAATCTTTATGCAAATACTATATATATTATCAAAGATTTGGATTTTGCATTTAGAAACTTGAAATCAACACCCTAAACACTAAGTCGTCGGAATTCCGTCGGAATATACTGACGGACACAGTCCGTCGGAATATACTGACGGACACATTCCGTCGGAAATTCAATTTGCCCGGGAGAACCAAACCGCTTGAAAATTTTCGCGAATCGGCATTTGGTATATTTTAATTATACCGACGGAATACCGACGAATCCGTGTCCGTCGGAATCTTCAGATATAATAACCCTTCTTATTCCTTCTTCGTTATTTCCGCCTCTCTCTCTCTCAAAAATCCTCTCTCTCACGGCGATTCCTCCCTCTACACCGGCGATTCCGGCCATTATCCACCTCCCTTCACCGGCGAATCCTCTTCTCACCCTCATATCTCTTCCCCAAACCCTAAATCATGTAAGAATCATCCCAAACCTTCTTTAATCTCAATTGTTTAGGGTTTTGGAAGTTAGATCTCGGATTTTAGGTTGTTTGATTGATAGTTTAGGATATATAAGTTAGGATTGTTGTTTGGATTGTTGTTTTAGTTTTTTTGGAACATTTTTTTATTTTTAAAAACGTTTTTTGATTTTTATAAACGTTTTTTGATTTTTTAAAATGTTTTTTTGATTTTTAAAAACGTTTTTCAAGTTTCTAGTAATGAAATATATATAATAATACGTTTTTTAATTTTTTTAAAAATATTTAACAACATTTTTCTATATATATAATTTTTTTATAATTTTGTATACATATATATATATATATATATATAAATCATTTATAATAAAAATTTTAAAATTTTTTATAATTTTTTATAAGTTTCCACTAAACTATGTATAATAAAACGTTCTTTAAAAAAATTTATAAATATTTAACAACATTTTTCTTCATTTATAAAACATTTTATAATTGTGCATACATATATAATAAAAGGTTTAATAGTTTTTTTTAAAACGTTTATAAAACCTTTTGTAAATATATAAATGAAAACATTAAAAATAGAAATGAGATGAAAATATTTTTGATGTTTTAATTTTTTTTTTAGGGCCGAGGATGAACCCCGCCCCGCAGCCCGTCTTCGACTTAGTTCGATGAGCAGTTCCCGTGCATCGGGATCCTCTCATGACTCGGTTCCCGCATATATTCCCGCTCCAGCTCCCGCTGCCCCTCGCGCTGCTGCAACAGGATCCGGGGGTCATGCCAGTTCATATATTGGTTCAACAACCAGGTCGAGAGCATCTCCCGGTTCTCCAACCCAACCCACGACGAGGCCATAGCACTTGGTTAGTATTTTTTTTTATTTGTACCATTATGTTTTTTCCTTTAATTAACTTGCTAACTTGTATTTTTTTTTAAGGTTCACCAAGTCGAAAAATGGCATTAGCCGGAGCATCAACCAGATGATGTACTCCATGCTCCGTTTTGGATATCCAAAGTGGAGTGTGATCTCTTCCGACGAACGAGAGTTGTGGTTTCGTCAGTTTGCGGTATAGTAACTCTTCATTTTTTTAAAGTTTTTACATTTTTTTTAATATATTTACTTATTAAATTTTGTTTGTTTTGTAGCAAGAGTTCAGTTGGCACTCCGATCTTACGGAAACAGTCCGTAAGAAATTCAACGAAAAGGCCATGGACTCTTATACGAAGCAGATAAACGCGTGGAAGACAGTTTGGCAGAAGAACAAGAGGTCACGGTTCATCAACGGGACGGTGTGGGAGCAGTTGATAGCTCATTGGGAGAAGGAAGAAACTGCAGAAACGTCTTCTATGAACTCCAAGAACCGGAAGAGCGATCGTGGCGGGAAAGGTATGTATGTGCACAACCTCGGCGCTTGCTCTATGTCTACTAAGGAGGATGAACTTGTAAGTTTTTTATTATTATTTATCTTTATATTTTTTAAATAAATATTTTATATATTCCTTGGCTAATAATGGCGGTTTTTTTAGATCGAACCAAATGACGGTAATCCCGTTGATCGTCTCCAACTCATTAAGGTGGCTCACACTAACAAGACGACGGGTCAAATTCAGGACCCCATGATCAAAGGTGTCGTTGATTTGGTGGAAGCTGAAATAGTATCTCAATCACAGCCTCTCTATGATGACGGCGATTCTACGGGAGCTTCAACCAACTTGTCTCTATTGCAAATAAATGAGATGGTTGAAAAGGTAATTTTTTTTATTAATATATTTTTTTTATAATGTCGATTACTAACTTGTCCCTATTTACTAACTTTAAATATTTTTGTAGCCGGTTCCTAAAAGGAAAGGAGGCCGTTTAGTTGGGTTGGCCCGCCGTGCTTCTTCGTATCCGGCATCTTCTTCGCAAGCTCAGTATGCCGATCCCATGATTCTCGAAGAGCTACATGACAAAGATGAACGGATTGGGGCATTGGAGGAGCAGAACACCACTATCCTTTCTGAGAATGCCACTATCAGTTCGGAGAATGCCACTATCCTTGCTGAGTTGGCATCCCAGAAGAAGTTCAACACCGAGATAATGCAGAAGCTAGATCGTTTGATGTCTTCAAGTTCATCTTAGTTTTTTTCGGCTTTTTAAAACTTTCTGAATGTTTTTTTATTCTATTTCGGTTTGTATGAATTTTAAACTTTCTGAATGTTTTTTTTTCTATTTCGGTTTGTATGAATTTAAATTATATAATATTATTAGTTTTAAATTTCTGATTTTTTTAATTTATTAATTAATTTTTAATATAAAAAAATATATAAAAATGCAAAATTAATTTGTTTTTAAAATTGGTATATTCCGACGAACTCTGGGCGTCGGAATATACCGACGGACCAATATCCGTCGGAATTTACCGACGAACCAATTTCCGTCGGAATATACCGACGAACAAATATCCGTCGGTATATTCCGACGACCAATGTTCGTCGGTATATTCCGACGACCAATGTCCGTCGGAATACACCGACGAATCCACTACGTCGGAATTGTCCGAGGAACGTTCTCCGTCGGTAAATAGTTTTTTCGATGAACTCTGGTCTCGTGTGTCCGCATCGTAATATCGTCGGAAGTTCGTCAGAATGACGTTTCTCGGTATTCGTCAGAAAGTCGTCGGAAGTTCTGACGAAATTCCGACGAATTTTTTTTTTCCGACAAAACGATACCGACGGACAGGTTCGTCAGAAATTCGTCGGAATCGGTCTATTCCGACGAATTTCTGACGATTCCGACGAATTTCTGACGATTTCGGCCATCAGAATCCCCATGTTTTCTTGTAGTGTTTCTTCTTCTATCTTTTCCATTAAATTATCTCTTTTTCCTTCTAAATTCTGATCACTGATCGTTGTCGCTGCGATTTCACACCGAACATTACCACTGGAAACAATGACGAGTTGGTCTACAGAGTAAAACTTCAGGATTATCTAATGGATAATTGGAGGTCATATATTCAAGTTTGTTGTAAAAGATTTGCTCTCCAAAAGAGAGTTAAATTATACGGTGTAGGTTTCACCACGAAGGATATTGACTTCTCAGCAATTTATTAAATTCTTTAAAAAAAAACTAATCGGCCGGCCGTTTGAGGACAGTAATGATAGATGTAACTGAAATTTTTGAAATACCATAGTATATAGATCATGAGACACTTATCTGGTAACCGTGATGACACATCACCTAATTTCAGTTGTCCCAGTTTATTGCATTATGTAAAGTATAATAGGATATGATATATTATCGTGTTGTATTTGATAAGAGAATACAATATGCATATATATAGTGGTAACATTAACATAATGTTAACACTAGATAATGCTAACTTTCCTAAACACTTAATGTAAATATACTAAGAATATCTTGTGATTAACTTGCTCTTCAAGTCTTTCCTTTTAGTCTTGAGGGTCTTCATGGGTTTCACGGGCTTCACAATCTAGGTCCGTAAGATACATATCTTCCAGCCCAACATATCTTTAATACTCTCCCGCAAGACAAACGTGGGATGCAACAAATCTGCAATCACAAAGCAGACCACGTATGTCGTGGACACTACGTCGAAGAAAACAAACCAATAGATTCCTCCGGGTATAAACGTTGACTTGGACAATGAGAATACATCTCGTGGGCGCAACTGCAACTCCAAAAACAATCGTCCTATCTCGGACAGTCGGTAACTTGGACTAAACAAATTGACCTAAAAACATGAGCATAACTAAAACTCCCCCGTAATGGTTAAACTATAACCAACAAATCTCAAACTATGAGATATAACACAAGACATCTTTGAGAAATTCTAAACCGTAGAATAATCTCTTACAAAAATTATTCCAAACTATGGAAAAACAACACTGAGATATTCTAAATTATAGAATAAATCTCAGGAAAAGAATTAGCCCATGCATGTGAAAGCCACAAACCGTTAACATTACTAAAACCCTTGAATTCTTTTGCACTGATCACCCGGCGAAAACCCAAGAAAATAAATTAGATAAATAAAAAAACCAAAACCCTAATAAAAAAAAAACAAAACCCAACTTCACGTGAATCAACGTCGTCATCCGGATCATCTTCACCGTCTTCATTGTCAACACCACCGATGAACGCCATCAAAGCTCTAAAATTATAATGCGGAAGTTTTAATTTCGATCCCAAAGAATCGTCTGCTCTGATAACATGTAAAGTATAATAGAATATGATATATTATTGTGTTGTATTTGATAAAAGAATACAATATGCATATATATAATGGTAACATTAACATAATGTTAACACTATATAATGCTAATTTTCCTAAACACTTAATGTAAATATGCTAAGAATATCTTGTGATTAACTTGCTTTTCAAGTCTTTCCTTTTAGTTTCGAGGGTCTTCATGGGTTTTACGGGCTTCACAATCTAGGTCCGTAAGATACATATATTCCAGCCCAACATATCTCTAATACATTACATATACATAACACTATATCATATATAATTATATGTTAATTAAATATGCATTTTGTATGCGAGTAGATGAGGTGCCATATGAAAGGTATATGTGTTTATCCGAACAGGTGCCCTTTGTTGTATGTTTGTCTTGGCTTTGCTCTGATGGATTTCAAAATTTCAACCAACCAAAGTGGATGAGTCTTAACCAACATTTACTCTACACGTGGCAGACATATATCCCCTGAAATTATATGGTTTCATGTCTAAAATAGCAATATCCCCTTCCGAAATGCACATCTAGTTACCTACATCAAGTAACTTAGTAAGGCTCTGTTAAAATATAATTTCAAGTATTCGATTTTTTGTCATTAGCCTATTACTTTTTTACATTATATATGGGAATAATTGCAATAGTAATTACTATAGACACATAATTGTTATACAATAAAAATTCACAATATACGAATCTAGATGGACAAATATATTACTTTTAGCATATATAACTGTTATTGCGTTTACGTATGTGGAAAGCAAGGCAGAAACAAATGAATAAATACGATAAGTAAACGGCACTTAGATCTAATATGGTTCACCATTTCAGCTACGTTTATAGGTAAAGAGAAATTTTATTATTGGAAGTGGTTTTAGATTGAGAATACAACTATAATTACAAGAACACAAATTATATATATACGAGTATCTCGCGTCGTAAAACCTTATAGCTGACGGAGTTTTCTTTTTGAGAAAGGATTATTGCTGACAGACTTGCATGCTTAAGTCTAATAAACTTAAGTAGAATACTAGTATAAGAATGACCCTATATTGTTTTGGTCTGCGTCTCCCAGACCCCATACCAAGAAGATACCCAGCTGACTAGTAATTCCGGATTGGACCATGCTATATAATTAGACCATATTTAAGGGATATCAACATCGATTGTAACAAAAAAATATTTTTACTATGTTAAAGCTATTCTTTTGTCAAGTTAAAGATATTTTCTTATAGTTTTGTATTCTTTTTAATTTGCACAAATGGTATTCTATGATAAAGGAATCCCTATTTTTTATATAGAATCATTAATAATTTTTTTGGTCAACCAGTAGATTAAATATCTGAATTTGTAGATATTAAAATTACATGTTCTGATACTAATTTTACCTAACTAGTTCCACGAAGACAGTCTTAGGTTTTGGTATAAAAAGTGACAAGGTAGGATGGATATAAATAAAAAAAATAGGATGGATATAAATAATTGTATTTTAGTTTCTGTAGAGAATATATTCCATGATACTTACATAATTAATTGCATAATATTGTAGTTAGATAATAATTAAGGATACGTCGATTAGCCTATTTCATCATCAAATTTATTAAAAATAAAATATACAACCCAATCATAGTCCTATCCCCTAGACTATATTTACAATCATTTCTACAAAAAAAAATGATGACATGGCTAACAAGATTGATGATATGGCTTATAGTTAATATGACATGGACAATCACATTTATTACTGACATATATTTTTGGTACACTTTATAGAATATGAAAATAAATAATACATTACATTTAATGTTGATTTATATTTTTGTTAAACTTCTTAAAATACGGTAATAATTCATAAATCATCACTAAATAAATATATTAAAATATGCATTATAAATTTCGAAATACATTATTTAATTGTATTTTTATAATTATACTATTTTTATTACTAATATTTTCAAAATTTTCTACATCTTTTTTAAAACATTAAAAAAGTGTTAATCGTAATTTCATTAGTTTCTTTTAGATATCTACAAATTTTATAAATATTGTTTAGTTATAATTTTTAATAACTATACAATTTTTATACGATTTTTAGTAATTTTATACAAGTTGATTTAATACATTTAACCAAAATAAATAGATAAAAAATTTATCTAAGATTCAAATTTTAAATATATTACATATATATTATTAAATGTAATTTAAAATAGACAAAATTATTTATTTCTTAGTTTTATGCTTAAATAATCAACTTTATATTAAATATTAGTCAAAAATAATAAAATATATAATATTAATAAATTTCATTTTAAATATAATTTAATTTTAAAAAAAATCATGCGCAGGAAAACACCTTGTGATAATATATAGCCTTACACTCTTAGTTTTGTTAGTTTAGAAGGAAAATAATGTTTTTTCTTGATTACATCATGAAATTCCATCCATGTTAAACTCCCGTGAGTCCCCTTCTATATTCTTGGACCGCTTCCTTATATAAACCCCAGAAACCTATTTCTTTTCATTCAATCCATAACATCAACGCATAAACCAAAGTCTCATCTTCTCCTTATCTTTCTGTGTCAAACAAAGAGAAACACATATCATACAAAACAAACAAACAAAAACATGATAACGAGAGAGAGTCAAAGGCTGAGAAGCGTCACAATAATGATTCTTATGGTAATTCTTGTCTGGTCTGTAACTTTACAGACCTGCATTGCCAGAAAAGGAAGACATTGGAGGCACCACCATAGCAGCTCCTCCTCTTCCTCAACCTTGTCTGATTCCTTGTCCAGCAAGAAACCAAAAAGCCACCACAATAGCCATTCCCATAAGTCAAAACCACAACTAAAAACTCCGCCGCCAAAATCCGGCTCACCTGTCCTGCCACAACCACCACAAGTACAACCGCCACCATCACCACAAGTACAACCGCCACCAACAGCACCTCTTCCGCTGCAGCCACTTGAAGGGTCTCAAGAATTCAATGTGCTTGATTTTGGCGCTAAGGGTGATGGCATGAGTGATGACACTGAGGTACAGATTCAAAACATTTCATTATCCAATTTAAAAAATTCAACCTATTGGTTCTTGATTAAATCAAGAATTTAATCTTCGCTTTCATTAACATTCTTTTAAAAAAAAGAACGAAAAAAAACAGAATGTGAATAACAGTTGAGAAGGTAACACGAGACAGAACAAAAAAACAGAGCTCACAAAAGCTTTCTCTTTTGTCTGTAAAGTCAATCAACTGTTTTTTCCCTTTCAATGTCTTAATTCCGATAAAACCAAACAAACAAATATAGAGACGTGACAAAAAAGTTACCAAAGTTTAGAGGGGACCAGAATCTCCATGATTTTCCTCCACAATTCTGTTTGCTGTGAGAAAAAATAAAAATAAAAATAAAGCTTTAACAATATCTGCAGGCGTTTGAAGCGGCGTGGGCTTCTGCTTGCAAAGTGGAGGCGTCAACTATGGTCATACCGCCTGACTATATCTTCCTCGTTGGCCCCATATCCTTCTCTGGTCCTTATTGTCAAGCAAACATTGTATTCCAGGTGAGAGTTACTCATCAAGATTCTAAAACAAAAATGTAACAGAATGTACCCTTTGGGCTGATAGACGTGAACTTTTTGTTTGCTTGCAGCTGGATGGGATGATTGTAGCTCCTACGGACTCGGAGTCATGGGGAAGAGGGCTTCTGTGGTGGATTGAGTTCACGAAGCTTAAAGGCATTACAATACAAGGAAACGGTGTTATTGATGGAAGAGGCACTGGTTGGTGGCAACAAGACAACCCTTTTGATTATCCTGTCGATGATGACTTCAAGCTCATTGTCCCATTGAATAATACGGTTCAAGAACGTCCTCCAATGCCGGTAATACATCCACACTTCTTCTAATGCATCTCATTCTTCACATTTAGACAAGAATCATCTAACACATAACTCTGTTTTTGTTTTGACTTCACATGGCAGATAAGAAGTGAGCTTAATGGAATGCCTAGCATTAAACCAACGGTGAGATACCAAAAACAAATTGAAATAGTCAATATATGTGTTCTTTTACTACATGGTTAAACTTTTATCTACCTCGGGTTTTACGGTGCAGGCGCTGCGGTTCTATGGGAGTATTGACGTGACAGTGACGGGTATAACCATTCAGAACAGTCCCCAATGTCACCTCAAGTTTGATAACTGCGTCCAGGTTTTAGTTCATGACGTGACCGTTTCTTCTCCCGGAGACAGTCCAAACACAGATGGGATTCATCTTCAAAACACCAGAGATGTCATGATTCACACTAGCACACTAGCTTGCGGTACAAATACATTTAATTAGTCAAAAAAATCTTTAAAACTCGGTGAAACTGATTCCTCTGTTTTTTGGCAGGAGACGATTGTATTTCGATTCAAACCGGTTGCTCCAATGTGTATGTTCACAATGTGAATTGTGGACCAGGACATGGAATCAGCATAGGGAGTCTCGGTAAAGACAGTACCAAAGCTTGTGTCTCCAACATAACAGTCAGAGATGTAGTTATGCACAACACAATGACCGGTGTCCGGATCAAGACCTGGCAGGTAATTAACAATAAATCTTTTACATAAAAGCAAAAATTAAATGAGTGAAATCTCAATTAGCTTTAATGTGTTAATGCAGGGAGGAGTAGGATCAGTGAAAGGAGTACTATTCTCAAACATTCAGCTCACAGAGGTTCAGCTTCCCATAGTGATAGATCAATTCTACTGTGATCACAGTAAATGCAGGAACCAGACTTCAGCAGTGGCCGTTGAAGGAGTCACGTATGAGAAGATACGTGGCACTTATACTGTAAAGCCTGTGCATTTTGCTTGCAGTGACAGTTTCCCTTGCGTAGATGTGCAACTATCAGGCATAGAACTAAAACCAGTGCAGCTACAATACCACATGTATGATCCATTTTGCTGGAAAGCATTTGGATTGCTCAATTCGCCAACTGTTCCACCGATTGATTGCTTACAGATCGGGAAGCCGGCGAGAAATGGAGTCCATACAGATCATGATATATGTGTATGACCAGCATGGAGATATGTAGATGTAAAATGATTACCAAAAAAGTACTTCATACATATTACAATTAGTTGCTCAATTGATTTTTTTTTTTCTGTTATGTTGATAGTGTTGTGGAGTGTTTAGAAGGTTAGAAAGCCTTTTTCTTCTCTAGAGTAATTAAGGCAGACAATTAAGTGAGAAATCAAAAACAAAAAAAAAACTGCTTCATTGCTTTGTTGAAGCAGTGCATGTATATTATTTGTATCAGATATAGTTTAACTATATAATCACATGATTTTTCATCCACAAGATTTTGACCTTCCGCTCTGAGATTACTAGAGGGCTTAATTAAGGCTCCTCTGATGAGATATTTTTCAATGGTTGCAACAAGTGTCATCGTGATTTGGATATTGTTTCTTGGTGCTAACAAAGAAAAAGCAATATTCGCTACCATGGGATCGATTAATAGCAAGCCGATCACCCATTTGCATAATTAAACAATCACCAATTGCATAGTTCTTAATGTATTAAAAATTTAGGACTTACCACATAGTAGATTTAATCTTCAGCTCTGAGATAAACGAACAAAAAAAAAAAATTCCCAAATTTGCAGGAGAATTAGTTGGGGCTTAATTTCGGCTTCTTGTTCTGCTTAGTTTTGAGATTTGACACCGTCTGCTCCAACCATAAGACTTTAGCAGCAGAAGTAGCAGATTTGATCTTCTCCTTGTTCAGTTCAGCTTTGAGATTCTTGTTGTGTTGCTCAAGTTCTTGGATACGGGAAGCCTCGGATGTTTTCTTCCATTCCAAGGAAATCTCATCAAGCTTTTCCTTCAGCCAGTCTAGCTTGAACCCTGTCTCTGTTAGATCGACCAACTCGGTGCGAGTGTTTCTTAGCTCAGTCTCAGAGAAGCTTTGTGGAAGCTTGTCCAGTTTTTCGATGAGCTTGAGGAGGAGATTCATGTATGTTGTCTTCACCAAGTGGCTCTTTGGTTTGAAATTCAAAGCAATGTCCGGATGATTCACGAAAATCCAACTTACTTGAACAACCTGTCAAGCATGAACTTCTTATAACTAATCGAAAAGAAAGAAAAAAAACAGCAACAAGAAGCATTCGCATAATCACACCTGAGAATAAAGAACTTGGAAACCTTTGACATCCATAGTCTCGTTCCCAGTTACTTCTGCCTCATTAACAACTTCAAGTACTTGTACTTGGACTTTAACGATCAGTTTGTTCTTCTCCACGAACCCTTTTTCTTTAAGCTTTTTGAGAGTCAAGACCTTTGGAATACCCCATCCTGAAACCTGAGCGCAGTATAGATTGCACAATTCTGTAAGACCAAAACAGAGAGATTAGATTTCTTAAGCATCATCATATATATGATTTTTTAATCAAAATTCTCAGTAAATGTTTATAGCACCTAAAATCTCGGATCCAGCCTTGTGTCTTATTAGTTAACTTACCAGTTGATTTGTAGAATTCTTTGCCGGATTGATTCAACAGAACAAAGGAAAATTTAGCTCGCCTTTTCCATCCAAGTTGCAATGATCCATAATTCGCAACTTGGAGGTATACAGCCAAGTGATCTTCAATACCATTTCCTTTGGGATAAACATTTGCATACCTGAATTAGAAAAAGTAGAAATAGATTTAACTTACGGATTTTTTTTTCTTTGAATCTAGACAACTAGTAAAATATCAAAAAAATATATGAAATATTTCATTTACCATTGGCAGCCTCCACTTGAGAATGTTGGGGATGAAATTACAGTTTCCTTCTCTGAGAAGTTATCTATCTCAAACGTGAAAGTCGTCGGCTTATGATCCTCCATTTATCTACAAAAACACTTCTCTTAGGCTTTTTGTACCTCGAACAAAAAGGCGATCCTCCCACAGACATGTCAATTAAGTTGTGCCAGAGATGGACAACACGTTTACAAATTTATACGTAAGATATTATCGAACTCTTGTAAGCAAAGATACATGAATATATCTAGCTAGTCTTCTAAGTCGAAGAGCAATTAAGCATCAACTTCCAAAGTAATGAAATATATATGAGCAAATTAAATGACTAGCTAGTTCTCCAAACAAATATTCTTATACGTCATAATTAACATTCATGAGTTTTAGCGTTTTTGTACTGTCTCCGAAGAGCTCAACTGAAAACTTACACGTCCACTCCATGCAGCGAAACGAAATTTTGAAATCTAATGCTAACTGAAGGAAGAAAATAGGCAACAAGAAATTTGCTGAATCAACATACAAATTTGTTGTAAGCTTCGGTCTACAAAACTTATCAAAACTCACACGAAGCATATATACACATAAAATCAATGTTAAAAACAGCTAAAACGACAAAAGAAAAGAGGATCTAACTTTACCAGATCATAAAAAATAACGAGGGTGAAAGCCAAATCGAAAGCGAAAACAAAAGGAACACCTCAGGGAAACAAAAACAAACGACTAGCTCCTATAGTTATTCAAAGAATCTGATTTCTAAACCGAAGCAGAGATGCAAAAAACCCACCACGAAGCTTCCAAGTTTGAATCACCTCACAGAGTGCAGAGGAGAAGAGATTTAGGGTTTAGTTTAATAATGAGTCAGCACATGGTTAACTGTTGAATCAAAGACAAAACCAAACTTATTGTACCGAGACTAGTGGTTTTGACCCAAAAAAAGTTAACTTATGCACTTATGAAATTGGAACAAAATGGTTTGTGTACGTTATTTAAAATTATAAGCTAAACTGAATTACAATTGGGTGCTCTACTGACATGTAATGAATCGGTTACTTGGTTAACTATATAATTTATTTTGAACCAAAATATTAAAAGTGGTCGATATTTTCTAATATCACACCTTTAATGATGACTCTATGCAAATAATAAAATCCAATAGCTCAAATAGTAGTAAACACATGGAGAAATTTTACTTTCTTTTTTTTGTCGACGGAGTAAAGTTATTTTCAAATTTGGCTCCATTGTAATAGAGTAGATAGACATTATTTTGGTTAGGATGATGTAAATATTTCAATAGCTTTTAGAATAGTCTACTCTATAACAACAAGTGTGTTCTTTTCAGGGCTATTGGATCAGTTCGTAGGGCTTATCCAAAAATAAGGTATTAGGTATAATTGCTAAAATACCACAAAAAGGACATTAATAAGTTACATATATATTTAATTTAACTAGGGTCGGCCTGGCTACGTCCGGGGTTTTTCTATTTAATTATATCATTTTATTTTGTTTCAATTTTATGTATATATTTACCTATGGTGAGTTTTGGTGAATTTACTCATTTGGCATGATTTTTCGAAATATGTAGTAAAAACGTATTCTCTTCGCATATATTTATTTTGGGGTTCATGAAGACGAGAACACTGTTTAGAATGTGGGATCGTCTAATTTGGGGTTCAATGCTGACGGAAGTGATTCTTCTCAAAATCCCAATGAAGAGTACATATATAGTTATAGAGATGTACTTACAGATATGGAATGGAGGATAAGAGGATCAATGAGAACAATCTCAATCATCTTGACATATTGTCATAGACGGACCCACGTTGATCAACAGTGGGTCAGCTGACAATATCAGCTGGTTTGCTTCACTGTACAAAAGATTTCGTGGATCATTTGCTTCATCTGATCCACCTAACCGGGGTTCGATGCCAAGTTGTTCCTATTATAACTGATTTTTTTTATAAAAATATTTTTATTATGGACCAAAGCACAATTGTTTGACACCCTTTAAATTTAGGGCCGGATCTGCCACTGATATTATGTTTATATATCTAATAGTGTCTTCTACATGGTACAGATCTCAGAGATTCCAAACTCTGCTGCTATACTGGACAAAGACGACCTCCTTGTTGTAAAGGTCCATCTTAGAAAGATATTGATGTAACACGAGTTGTGTAGAACACATGCTCAGACAAGTCTACCAAATGCACATGTAAAGTTTTCTATACATGTGTAGACTTTATGGTAATCAACCTATTATGAGAAGACAACAAACTAATCTACAAGTTTCGAATTTCATGTCCGTAAATCCATGTAGACAATATGTAGCCATTACACAAGTTTACCAAATGCACTTGTAAAATCTGTTATACATGTGTAGACTTTATGCTAATCTACCTATTTTGAGAAGACAACAAACTAATCTCCAAATTTTAACAAAAAAACAAGCAAACAAAAAAAAAACTAAACTACAGATTTTGAATTTTATGAATGTAAAATCATGTAGACACTATGCAAGTCCAATAAGTTGTTCCAGAAAAAAAACATATAGCAGTTTGGATAATCGCATCTACCATCTAATCCAGTGAGTAGTCGCAGACCAAATATAAGTCTACCGATTCTAGTCTACCAAGAACGTCTATTGGTTTGAAGTTTCTAGTCTACTAAAAGTTAATTATGTTCTTTTCATCTTCTACATATATAAAGTTGTTTCAGTTACCTGGATCTTTGTAGATGTTCAGTCCTAAAATTCATGTCGTATTTTATAATGCTTTTTAAAAGTAAATTAGATCTACAAAAAAGGTTAGCAGTATTAGAGACAAAACATACAACATTGTTATCTATAAATGATATTATAAATTTTAGAACTGATATAAAAAGACAATATAAGTTAATGATTTCATAATAGTGGTCATAGAATCGTATAAACTTTATAAACTTCTGTTTTGATGAAAAATTTGTTTAAGCATAAAAATATGTTTTAGGAAGATAAATGTGTAACAACGGTGATTTAAAAAATATATATATTTTCCTTTCTGACAGATATGTTTTCCTTTTCTATAAAAGCAATCAATGTTGTTTTTATTTTTAATGTTATATTTGTCATTAACATTATTTCCACTTGATTAAATTCGAATTTTGATTAATTTTTTTAAGGAAATTAATAATCCTTTTAATTTTATATGATACATTCAAGAAAATAAATTATATAATTAAGGGTAATATAGTAAAAGTGTCTTCTGAAAATCTTGAAAATCTGTATAAGTTATATTAGTTATTTTATACATTTATAAGGTTATTGTAGCAAATGTCCCTATTTATTTAAGTATTTACTAGATTTTGATCCGTGCTTTTTAAGCGCGGATTATTTTTTTGGATTATAAAAAAGTTTTTATATAAATTAATGTTTTGAGATTGTTATACATTATTATTTCAGATTTTATCTGTACATTTTTATCTAACTTTTTCATACGATTCGATAATTTGTCGAACCTGAAAAACTAAATCTGAAACCAACCCGAAAATACAGGTGCAATTCGGGTCTGAGTCATAGGCAAAGTATCTATTCAATATCTTTTTGGACCGTAAATATCTGTTCTAGTTTGGGTTCTATCAGAGACTCGAGCGGGTACCCAAAGTACCTGGAATGATATGTGTATATTAGGTATGTTTGGGTATTTCATATATGTTTTCGGCATTACAAATTTTTTTAAGTTTCTGGTTCGGGTTTTCGGTTATAGTTTGGGGTTATGGGTAAAATTTCAATTTTAGAAAAATATATTTTGGGTTGGTAAAATTTTCGGTGTTTTCGGTTCTCCGGATAAGGTTTACGGATAAAATTTTGGATCTTTTCAGTATATGAATATTTTTCAGGTATTTGTTAGGATTTCGGGTATTTTTTTTGTTTCAAGCCGTTTTTGTGTTTTGTGTACTTCGTGTTTTTTTCATTCTAATACCCAAACCAATCCAAACCTGTTATGTATTCAAAAATTACATTTATTTTACAGATATTTGAATTATGAGTCCGAACCAATCCGGAACCAAAAAGAACCGACTCTAACTTAAACTATAGATTTTAAAATATAGTTATGTCAAACGTTTAGGATTCGAAGAATCTAGACCCGCAGATCCAAACATGAACCCTATGTTTCGAAACATTTTATCTCCTTTGAAATAATGTAGGAATATTAAAGGATGTTGGTATAACTAAACTGACATAAGAAACATCTGATATATTTTAAATCAAAATTTTCAAAAGTGAAGAATTTAAATTTAATGTTTTTAAATTCAAGATATCTTGTACACGAAAAAAATATCTTGTACATTCGTGTGATTGAAATAATGTGAGTTGCTAAAATATAAAAGGATAACAATTGTCTTTATAATAATTGTTAGAAATCGTGGGTTACTTATTAAAATGTAATAAGTTTTAAGTTGTTGTTATAATAAAGGCATAACAATGTTATGAAATTCGGTTTTATATAATTCCCCAAAACAGATTTCTTAACAATAAATAAAGCCGAAATAAATCTCAAAGTTAAAGGGCCTTTATGAAAATAATTGCGAAACTAAAACGCAAATGTATATTGCGTTTCGCCTTATCTTATCTCATCGTCAAACGTTCTTAATAGAGACAGGCGCGCCAATAGATTACGTCCACTTCCTCTGATTCTCTAAACCTTCAAGCTTCTTCTCCTTTGGAAGAATTCAATTGTTTATTCCTTTTTAATTAAAAATATAATTTATCTTTACTAGTGTCAAAGTCCATGCGATAGAATCTCTTGTCAATTGTCATCTACATCACCAATCATTCTCATCTTTCTCTGTCCCTCGCTCCTTCCTCTCCAATGGCGGACTCCAAGGAACTCGGCACCGCGAGCCGCCGTATCTCCGTCGTCACCAATCATCTCATCCCCTTGGAAACAATTCCAACTCGCGTTCACTCAGTGGAACTCTCTACTGCTTCGTCGATGAATGACAAGTACCATAAGGTTCACGGTGAAGTGCCGACTCACCAAGTCGTTTGGAGAAAATCTGAACTCGAGTTTGTTGACATTATATATGAGAAAGCCGTTGGTGAAGATATTGCGAAGGTTTGTTAGTGTAACGTGTTCGACTAACTCTCTCTCTCTCTCTGCTGTGTGTGTTTCTTTCTTCTTCAGTTGAATAGTTTTTGGTTATGTAGATTACTATAAACCGTCCAGAGAGAAGAAACGCGTTCCGGCCTCAGACTGTGAAGGAGCTTATGCGTGCGTTTAATGACGCCAGAGACGATAGCTCTGTAGGTGTCATCATACTCACCGGCAAGGTAAATTAGTTAGTTATGAGCTTTGTCTAGATTTAGGTTATGTTACTTTGTGTCTAGCTTAGGCTCAAGCCAGAGATGAAACATTGGCCTTAAGCCGCTGTCAAAGTTTGAATGGTCATTTGGCTCCAAATTGATTGTTCTGAATAGTTGTGTTGTTGGTGGTATAGGGAACGAAAGCGTTTTGCAGTGGTGGTGATCAAGCGTTGAGGACACCAGATGGTTATGCTGATCCCAATGATGTTGGTCGACTTAATGTCCTTGATCTCCAGGTATGTCTTTGATTTTCAATACAAAAATAAAAGCTCAGGTTATCTAGTCTTAGTAGGATTAGTGTATTTTTTCCAACTTTGTTTCTTATCTTCATTCTCAGGTTCAAATCCGCAGACTGCCAAAACCAGTTATCGCAATGGTATGCACCTTCTTAATACAATTGCCGGTCTAGTATATTCATCTTTTACTGATCTTGGTTCCATGTCATTTTTGATGACTAATTCAGGTTGCTGGTTATGCTGTTGGAGGAGGACATATCTTGCACATGGTTTGTGATCTAACCATTGCAGCTGATAATGCTATTTTCGGTCAGACGGGTCCTAAGGTTCTCCCTCTAGCCTCTTTTTTTCAACTTTGAATGTGACAGTGAAGTAGGAGCAGGAGTTGATACTAATCTTCATTGATCATTAAGTATCGATTTTCTGTCTGCAGGTTGGAAGTTTTGATGCTGGTTATGGAAGTTCAATCATGTCTCGTCTGGTAATAACTCGATACAACTGACTAATACTGCGATGCAACAAACACGGGCTGATCAAACTGTCTGAAAAAAAACAAAACAAAACAAAAACAGGTTGGTCCTAAAAAGGCACGGGAAATGTGGTTCATGACGAGATTCTACACAGCTTCGGAAGCAGATAAAATGGGACTCATCAATACAGTTGTACCGGTAAAGTTAATCGTGTAACCCATTGTGTTATCACATATTCATAAAACGTAACGTTCCTAACTGAGACATGTTTTTTCTGTACTAGCTAGAGGATTTGGAGAAAGAAACTGTGAAATGGTGCAGAGAAATCTTACGGAACAGCCCTACTGCAATCCGTGTGCTTAAGGCAGCACTCAATGCAGTCGATGATGGCCATGCCGGACTTCAGGTTCTAGCCTTTTCCACCAACTTGTTAAGCCACAAGTCAGTATTATTTCACTAATACACTTTTAACTTTATTTGGTACACAGGGGCTAGGAGGTGATGCCACGCTCTTATTCTATGGAACCGAAGAAGGTATAGAAGGAAGAACAGCTTATATGCAACGCCGACCACCGAACTTCTCTAAATTTCCCCGGCGACCTTGAACTCAGTTCAGGTGTTTTCATACAAACATTTGTCCTCATTTCAATCATATTCCTTTGGTTTGTTTGCCAAATTAATTCTAGACTTCAACTATGATAAACAATGAAGTGATAAAAATCTATTTAAAGTTCATTTGGATTAATAGAAACGAGAAAAACATTAACGTTTAAACTAAGCAATTATCATTACCACAAAACTTAACGCAAAATCCATGTTTCAAGAGATCACAAGAGCCATAAGAACACAAGACATTTACCATAGCTACAATTACAAATCAATTCCAGACTTTAGGCATGTTATTTTTGCTTTAGATAGGCAACGATACTGAGAAAATAGGAAACAGATTGAAGCGGACATAGAAAGCTAACACAAGTTTTGAGTCCAAATAAACAACAGCAAGAAAAGGTTTCAAACAGCAAGACAACATAAACAAGAAGCTTAGTAGCTTGGGGTTACCCACAAAAGAGCATAAACATAGCCCAAGTAAGACAGAAACATGCAACTCGTTCAACGATCTCCGAACCCTGAAGTTTGGTCCACAATGGCGGCCACAACGTCCTTAGACTCCTTCAAGAGCTTCACACTCTTCTTCAGCTTCTCCCTCTTACTCGCCACAGACGGAGACTCCTCCATCATCATCTCAACTCCACCACCACCTCTCGGATCAACCATCTCCGCCACAATATCTTTCTGAAACTGACTGTTCACCAGATTCTTCACCGAGAACTGAAGATAAAGAGCAAGATTATCCACAATCCTCATCAAGACAATCGTCCAGTAAGATGTGATCCTCATCTTCATATCAAATGCTTGCTG
This sequence comes from Brassica napus, assembly GCF_020379485.1. Taxonomy (NCBI): domain Eukaryota; kingdom Viridiplantae; phylum Streptophyta; class Magnoliopsida; order Brassicales; family Brassicaceae; genus Brassica; species Brassica napus. The sequence continues at coordinate 16,162,406 of NC_063452.1, forward strand.
CAGCAAATGAGCGTGATACTTCCTCAGATGAGATATCTTCACATCCCCAAATCCAGTGAGAGAGAAGTTCTCAGGTTTCTTCACATCGTTCAGCACAGCATGTATGAAGCTTTGCTGCGCAGCTGTCTTCTCTGTCCACGTCTTCATGTAGTCAGGGTTACATGTGTAATCAGTCAACTTCTCCATCTCAACGATCTCAGTAACTCTGTTCACAGCCTGCTCCTTCATCTTGGTGATCAGATTACGACCGGCTCTTTTGACGGATGATTGAATCTGTGGAAAGTTTTCAGAGTACTTGGAAAGTACTGATATGAGAACACCTTCAATGTAGTCCCATATCTTCTTGATGAACTCGACCGGCTTCATATGTATTACATCGACATGTTGAGAAAGAATAGCCAAAAATGCTGATCTTGGTATGAAATTTGGCAGTCCAACACATTTACATTCATCAAGAATCTTGATCTCATCCATCAAGAACTTTTCTTTGTCATCTGGCTTGGCTTGCAAGTTATCTGAGAATTGACTTAACATATCAGCCAAGCGAGCGGTAGAATGCATCTTTGGCTCATCAGGGAACTCGGAGAAGTCTCCATGGATGAGAATCTTTAGGAGAGACTCTTTTGCAGAAGTAATGATGTCCATCAGTGTCATCAATGCTTCCCCAGTGGAAGCCATCACCATTGGCAGCTTGTTCAATTCTAAAACAGCTGTTTCCATCTTCATGTTGATCTTGCGGACAATCTCAGGCAAACATCTAGCGATCATTGTTGCTTGGATATGCATTAGCTTTTGAGCCAACACAGGGATGCCCACAATTTCTTCATCAATCAAGCTTAGCATTGGATGAGTCCTGAAGAGTAACTCTTCTTGCATCCTAGCTTCTTCGTATGTCTCTTCTCCAATGCGGTTTCTCACACAGACATAACCAAGTCCGATGCTTACATCATCTGCTGTCACCTTCTGCAGAAGACCTTCAGGAGCCATGTCTGCCTTTGTGACTACAGCCAGAGTCCGTTCACCGGTTTTGTCCACTTGTCTAGACATGCGAATGGACTCACAGGTCGTGAAGTCAACGGTTGCTGACAGAACATTCAGAATGATGGATTCTTGAGGTTCTATGTACTTCATGATCATAGCTGATATCTGCTCATAGATATTTTCTGGCTGTCCGTTCACTGGAACTCTGGTTATTCCAGGGAGATCAACCATGGTAATGTCTGGAACACCAACCTTCTTCACATGGAGAGTCAGGGGAGCGTCTGAAACCCCTTTACCAGAACCTGCAGCACATGTCTAGTACATTTCAGAATCAAGACATACTTTGGTTAAGTCTCTATCATACAACACTAAAGTTTTATCAAGAAACAAAACTAGTCTATCATAAAATATATAATATCCCTTAAGGCCATCTAAGAGTTTATAAACTCATACACACACATATTGACATTAGTATTAAGTTACATGTGCATATGTAGTTTCAGGGGGGTTCTCTCTAAGCAGCTAGCTCGTTTTGAATGTGCATGTTTCAAACCAAAACATATTTAACAGCAAGGAAGGCAGAGATGCAGGACATACCAGCTATAACATCAGTTGCAGCACAAATCGCCTCAGAAATGTGTTCCTCATCAGTAGGGACAACTTTGTCACTGTACTCTAGCCAGATCTCAGGTTCAGGACTTGAACTTCTCTGGAGTCTCATCACAAGAGGAACCCTAGTGCAGATTCCTTGCCCACGAGGCAAGCTGATGCCTGCCAGGGACTCAAGAACACTAGACTTCCCAGAGGACTGGTCTCCAACAACGACAATCGTTGGAAGCTGGATCCCTTCTTTCATCACGTTAAGGTTCCTGAGCCTGTCAACAGTGTCGAGCAACGGCCTGATCCGGTCATTGTAAGAAGATACAATCGGTGCATCAATGGGGACCACTTTTTTGTTCTCGGGAGGATTTGCTTCGACAATAGCCAGAGAACAACTCTGTGAGACAGCATACTTCTTACTGCTTTTCATTTTTCAAGACACAAGAGAAGAGTCGAAGATTAGGGTCAGGAAAGAGAGCTTTGAGGGTAGGTGTAAGATTATGTTTGGAGAAATGCATAGATATATAGAGAAATATCTCAGTTGTTTGTGTATGAAAGATCATGAATGTATGTATACGTCGAATAGATTTTTAAAAAGTTATTTTAATTGGCGAACAAAACCTCGTTTCCGAGTAATTTGTCTTTAGAAGCATTCTAGTTTGAGACAAACCAGAACAGTAGTTTTGTTTAGCTCAGTTCAAAGGAATATAGTTCCATTGCAAATATTGGTAGAGAATATTATTGTTTGTGTGTGTCAATCAATCGGTCAATCATGTGGCTCTGTGGCAGCACAGCACATGTGGCTTTGTGGTTGCGAATATGTGACTGAGAAGTGAAAGAAGTAATGTTTTGAGATGACTAAACGTAACGAGCAGAAGAAAAAAAATCGTTGGGAAGGGAAAGAGCAGTCACGACTCATGATTACATCTACAACTCTTAAAAGCAAGTCTACTAAATCTTATCTACCATTCTCTAGTAAATTCATAACCACGTTTTATTGTCATAGTTACTGCGATAATATTAAAAGCGTGATTGGTAGCAAGTGGTGGAAGAGCATCTCCAAAGGTGTATTCACCATTGGAATCCTTAAAAATATTATAGGTTTTTTTTTTTTTTAAATAGTTAAAAACTCTAATCAAATTAGTATACCCAATGGTGTTATCCAATTAAGAATTCTTAAAAATAAAAAAATAATAAATTTGAAAACATGTAAGATATTAAGAAAAAAAAATTAAAACATGTTAAATTGAAATATTTATTTATTACATGATTAAATATGAAATACAACAATTATTAATTTTCATCACCAAATTTGTTTCAAATATTTTCAATTAAATCATTTTTCAATTGGTGATGTGTTTCCGTCTCCCGAACCTGAACTTGATTGGCACGAATTTCAGTGATGCTTGGAGGGATGTCCGTACCACGAGACTTATGCACCCGTGAACTGCTGGTTACATCTCCTTCTTCAAATTCAGATGTATCGTACTGTGTGTTGTATCCAGTTCGTTCATTTTCGACTATCATATTGTGTAGTATGATGCATGCTCTCATACTCTTCCCTATCTTATCCTGGTCTCATGAAAGAGCCGGGTTTTTCACCATTGCAAATCGAGATTGCAAAACTCCAAAAACCCGCTCGACATCTTTTCGAAGAAAATGACATGAAAATCGAATGTAAATCCCAAGAATCAGAGGAAATCAACAACAGAACCCTTCGATTAACCTTCTTTACCCGGACAGAGCACAATCGCCTTATCGCCGACACTAACTTTTTTTTTTCTCGTCTAGACTCGAAATGAAACGAACGCGTGAAACCTTTCACTCGACGGATAAAATTGATGTGCCACGTCAACAAGGATCAACACATTTTAATCCTTAGCAAAAGACTGATCCTTACGTCATTTGGGTTAAATATTATTATTATATGCCTGATAGTTAAGGATTTGGACTTAAAGATTCGTTAAAATCCCGCGTTGCGGATGGTCAAATTGAAAAAAAAAAAAAAAGGAAAATGAAAAAAAAAATGCATCACGCTCATTTCTTCTTCATTTTAGTAGAGAGATAATTCACTAAAACCAATAAAGTTTTTTTACTTTTCATTTTTACTTGATTGGTGAAAAAAAATTAAAATAAAACTAAATGTCAAATCTAGAATACAATTTTTCTCTAATAAATACATAGAGACAAATGAAAATGAATACATACAGGCACACCCTAAAAGATAATAAATGTTTTATGTTTGTTAAATGTTGAAAAAAAAAAGAAAAACTTTCAAGTTTATCTTTATGGATTTATGTACATATCTATATTTTTTGTAAATATTTAAAAAATAACTTTGTAATAGTTAACTAGTTGAAGGTCTGCATCTTGCGCATACAAATATATATATATCTAATGAATTTTAATTTCATATTTATTTTTATTCAAATTTTAAATTTTTAAATTAAATACAAATTTTAAATTAATATTATAAATTATAAATTTCAATATTCATGTTAGTAATTGATGCATTAAATTATGTTATTTTATTTTATATTTTAATTATTGGCTGTAAATTTTGGAGTAGAAAATAGTAATAATCAAATTAAGAAGTTTAAAATTGAAATTAAATATTTATTATATTTATTGGACTAAAAAAATCTATTGGTGTTGAAAGGATCATAAACAATCATAATCCATAAAACATTGATAGAATAACAATATCCAATAAATATTATATTCTCTATAATTTATATTTTAAAAAACAGTGACACAAAAACACAAAATAATAAATTAAAAAAATTATCTATATATATCTCATAGACTATATTTATATTATGTTTATTATTTGTAAGTTTTAATGTTATTTAATGTTTTATCCTAGTTTTTAATTCTTCCATATGTTTTAAATATTTTGGTTAATTTTCATTTTTTCGTTCATTTAATAATTATTATTTTGGTTTTAAATATATTCTTTATGTTTTTTAATACTTGATGTTTTGTTTTAGTGCACAAAGATTAAAAAAATTATATTTTGTTAAAAAAATTTTTTAAAGATATAATTTTTAAATCATTTAGCCAATTATAAAAAATATAAAATTTAATTAGTTGAATAGTTTCCAATAAAGTTAAAGTTAACCTTAAAACTTCAAAACTTCTTGTTAATTGAAACAAAATGCTTCTTCTAAAACATCATCTATATTGAAACGGATGGAGTATTATTTTGATAACATTTGTGAATTTACGGATAAATAATTTGATGTATTTCATATTCAAATATTAATTTATTTTAGGTTTGAAATATAATTTTGATTTTAAAATATTTAACATACGTATACAATTTATATTTTACAACATATATTTTTAATGATGCTTTACCTTTAATCTTAATTTTAATATGTTTGGATCAATATTTCCAATAAAAATTGTAATTATGATATTATAGGTAGAATTTGTTTAATATCTATTGTTAATATATATTTATTAATTAAATATCCTAAATGTCATGATAATGATATATATTATAATACTTTAAAAAATAATAATATATGTATATTGGCATAATTAGTACATATGTTTTTATTAATTATCTCAAATATATCAAAAATATTTTTTAATAATACTAAAATTAATGACTTTTCAAAAATTATGGAGAAGATGATAAGTAAACAAATTCACTTATCAAATAATAGTATAGATATAAAATGAAATATTTAAAAAATCTGAATCTTTATAGTATTAGAACAAGATTATATCAGATTAGTGTTTATCAATGTACTGTTAATAAACTAAGTCAATTCTAATTTAATTTTGTATCTATTAAAACAGAAATATATAATTTTTTGTGTGATTGTTATAATTGGTCTTTCCTTATAAATATCAATTATATTTTCTGTATTTATTTGGATAATCTTTCAATATTACAGTGAAAACTTTGTAAATTAATAATATTAATATTTTGATATTTCATTAACTTATGGAATTATAAACTTATTAAAACATTTTATATAATTTAAAAATGATTTTATGTAAATTAAAAAATAGTCTATTTTATGATACGTGCACTGATCAGATTTTATTAATATAAATTTTAGGATGTTTTTACTCTGAATATTTTGCATATAGAAAATATAACTGTAGATGTAAATACATTTTAACTATAATATTACATAATAACAAAGCTATATTTTATGAAAAAATTAAGAAAAATTAAAGATGAATGTCATTGCGAATAAAAACATAACTATACAATAGATATGGTTTAGATTTTTATAAATAATATAAATATTAGTCATTGATTTATGTTTACATTATTGAAACCATATAATTACATAGAGTTTTTTAAAAATTATTAGCTTATTATTTTATCGAATTATGTAAAAAATAATATATTATTTAATTTAAAATTAGTAAAATTTATTAATTTTATCATATTTATTAATTTATTAATACTTTTGAAGTTTCTACTGTGAATCCTTATTTAGCACAAATCTAATATCCACATAAACAAATACTCTGTTATCATTTATTCTTGTAATATTATAGCATATTATTTCTATTACTTTTTTGTGCAACAAAAGACTTTCATAGAACCCACATCAATATATACCACGTATAAACCCAGAAAACTAATGATAAACGTATAATTTTAAACAAGTGCGTATTAAACATAAGTCATAACAATTCAATAGTCATATAGATATTTTAATATTTATTATAATGAGATATTCTAACATAAACATTTTAAGTAAATCGATATGTGTTCTGCTATATTATGTAACTACTAAATTGTCATGAAATGAAACATAATAAGGTGATAGTATGATTTAATAGTATTGACTGTGACATAGTTTCTCTGAGGCATGAACGGGTAACTAAACCTTATACTATTCAAGTTGGTTTTTCAAACTATTAGACCATCTTTAACGCTGATGCTTAGTGGGCTGCTTAGTGATTTTTTTATTAAAAAAAAAAAGAAAATGAATTAATTGGAGAGGAAGCGCTGCTTAATTAGGTTTCAGAGGAAGCGATGCTAATAGGACACGTGTTGGCATGATGCGAGTCTGTGTCCCTTTCTCTATCTCTCTCTCTCTCTCACGAAACACAAGCGTTTCTTCTGTATCTCTCTCGACGACTCCGCCTTCAATCTTCTCCTCCTCTCGACGAAATCGATCTCTCCTCGACGGTTCCGTGAGCAATCGACGATGATGTCTCCTTGTATCTCTCGCTCTCCTCGAAGCCTCCGTGATCAATCGACGGTGATGTCGCCTCGTCTCTGTCGCTCTCCCCGAAGCCTCCGTGATGATCGACGATGTTCTCTCCTCGTCTATCTCGCTATCCTCGACGCCTCCTCGACGCCTCGTTGAGAAACATGTGCATGAATTTGTCCTCGTCTCTCTCTCTCCTCGACGACCCTGCGATGAATCTCTCGGCGTCTCGCGGTGTCGATCTCCCCGAGGATGAAGCTCCTCCATCTCTCTTTCTCGGCGTCTCGCGGTGTCGATCTCCTCGAGGATGAAGAATCACCCCGAGGATGAAGCTCCTCCATCTCTCTCTCTCGGCGTCTCGCGGTGTCGATCTCCTCGAGGATGAAGAATCACCCCGAGGATGAAGCTCCTCCATCTCTCTCTCTCGGCGTCTCGCGGTGTCGTTCTCCTACGAGGATGAAGAATCACCCCGAGGATGAAGCTCCTCCATCTCTCTCTCTCGGCGTCTCGCGGTGTCGATCTCCTCTCTCAGGCTCGGAGCTCTCCTCTACGTCAACAAAAGAAAGGTAAAGCTATGGATGTTGCCATTTAAGTGTGAATCGACCTTTGATATTTTTATTAGTTTGTTCCTGCCTCAAGATTTGTCTATCTTTGTTTCTTCATATGGTCGGAGCTAGAGACGAAGGTTCGTCAAACAAGACGTCTACAATGAAGACATGTAAAACTTCAACCCTCTTTGATCTGTCAAATGGTTGTTGTCTGAATTGTTTAAAAATGGATGAAATTGAATCGAGATAGTGTCAACTGAATCGAGTGTCATGAATGGATGTTGTCTGAAATTGTTTAAGAGTTCTACTATATCATTTAGCTTCTGGTCTGAATTGAATCGAATGTCCTGAATTAGTTTTGTATCTGTTTGTTTGTCTCTTGAGGTATATTTCTCATTGTTGTTTTGGTTTCTGTTTATTTGTGTCATGAGCTCCATGGATGAAGGTTCGTTAAAGAAGATGACTACAACTGCAGGATCGTTTGCAAGCAAAGGAGTGTATTCACCGGACAAAAAGAGGTAAATTTTTAATATTTTTTAGTCATTGAAAGCTTGGTCTGTTTGCATTGGTTGGGTTATGTAGTTAATGTGTTTGGTGTGGTTGCATTGATGTTGGCAATGAAAAGGGAATTGCTTTTGGTTGCGGTAGGTTGTTAAATGACTTGCTGTAGTTAAATGACTAGCTTTAGTTTGAATTGTCGATAATAAATGACTTGCTTTGTGTTTGATTATGGTTGTGAAAGGGTAATAAATAGAAGTTAGATATATATCAGCTCCAAAACTGCTGTAAAACTTCTTCTTTCTCTTCTATCTCAAACAGATTCCTATATGTTAATTCTCTCTTCTTTCACTTCCGAGATGGAATTTAATCCATTTACTGAGCCTTCAAACTTTGATGAACTGCTAAGCAGTCAACAAAGTGTTTCACTATCTGAAGCGCAAGTTCCCTTCTATGGCACTCAAGGCACTGAGCCTTCAAACTTCGGTGAAGACAACCAAGCCTCTCGTAAAGAAAGAAGGACGTGGTCGCCAGGAGATGATGTTCTGCTCATTAGCTCGTGGTTAAACACGAGCAAAGATGCAGTAGTAGGGAATGAGCAAAGTCTTAATGCATTCTGGAAAAGAATAGCTGTGTACTACAATGCTAGTCCCTCTGTTGGTGGCTGTGAAAAGAGAGAGCCAGCACACTGTAAGAATCGCTGGCAGAAGATCAATGACCAAGTTTGCAAGTTTTGTGGCGCATACGAAGCTGCGAACAGAGAGAAAACCAGTGGTCAAAATGAGAATGATGTGCTCAAACTAGCCCACCAGATCTTCTTCACTAACCATAATAAAAAATTCACCCTTGAGCATGGTTGGAAAGAGTTGCGTAATGACCAGAAGTGGTGCGAGCTGTCTACTGCTAAAAATGATGGAGGCTCCAAAAAGAGGAATTGTGGGGATGTTTTACATTCAGCAAGCTCGAAAGCAACTGAAGTGGATTCCGGTGACGATGATGAAGCAACAACTCGTCCCCCGGGTGTTAAGGCAGCAAAGGCTCGTTCTAAGAAGACAATGAGTGATGGGAAGGAACTGTCTGAGTTTCAGACAATGTGGAACATCAAGCAGCAAGATTTGGCTTTGAAATCAAGGTTGTATAAGATGAAGTTACTCGACGGTCTCATTACTAAACAAGGACCACTAACGGATGTTGAAGAAGCGTTTAAGACTCAACTCATGAATGAGTTGATGTCTCCATAGATTTCGTCTCGGTTTGTTTGTCTTGTTCGACTGATATGTTTAAGTTTAAGCTTAAGTTTAACTCAACTCAAAAAGCGTTTAAGTTTATATTTGCTTGTTCTCTTTGCTTGTGTTGGTATTGTTCCGTGTTTGTGTCATTGAGTTTGTGTTTCTTGTTCTCGTTGCTTGCTTAAGTCATATATGGAACTTCTTCTTAATATTTGTTGTTGTTATTGTACTATGTTTCAGGTGAAAGAGACAAAGAGGGAAAGAGTAAAAGAGTGCAAGATTGGAAGAGTGGAAGTCACATGTTCTTGGAGTCTTGTTACATGTTCAGTGTGTCACGAGTCTTGTTGTTTCGTTGTTTCAAGTCACGAGTGTTGTTGTTTTGTTCCATTGTGTCACAGACTTTTGTAATATTTAGTTGTATCAAGTCACGAGTCTTGTTGTCTTGTATGTCACGGACTTATATAAGTTTTAGGAGACTTGTATTATAAAGTAGTTGCTTCTCTCTAACTTTGTATTCACGATTGCTCAAGATCACATCTCTCTTTCTTTGTATCATTTTCAAAGTTCCTCAACATTAGAATTTTCTTTCTTTGTATCATCATCATCATTCCTCAACATCACAACTCTTTTTCTTCTTTTCATTTTCACGATTCCTCAACATCACAAGTCTTCTTTTTATCACAAAACAAGATCGTCGTTTTATCACTAAGTTTTTTAAACACCTTTTCACCTTCTCTTTCTCATGGCATCTTCTTCTCAAAACAAATTTGAAGATTCACTTGATGATGCATTTGATGAATATTTTGTTCAACATTTTGATCAATATTTTGATCAAACATTTGAGAATTTTACCATTGGTCATCAAGAAAAGCAAGAAAACAAAGTAAAAACGAGCCTATATTGAAAGAAACCGTGAAGCGGGCAATCTTCGTCTGTGGAATGATTATTTCAGTGAAAATCCAACATACACTGGTACTCTTTTTCGCCGACGATTTAGAATGAACAAACCGTTGTTCATGAAAATTGTTGATCGACTCTCCAATGAAATGGAATTCTTTCGACAAAAACGAGATGGTCTCGGAAGGCAAGGTCTCTCTGCACTTCAAAAATGTACAGCAGCCATTCATGTCTTGGCATATGGTACTGCGGCTGATGCGGTTGACGAATACCTCAGGCTCGGTGAAACTACTACTCGGTCATGTGTCGAACATTTTGTGGAAGGAATAATACATTTATTCGGCGATGAGTACCTAAGAAGACCAACACCGGCTGATCTTCAACGTCTACTTGATATTGGTGAGTTTCGTGGATTTCTCGGGATGATAGGAAGCATCGATTGTATGCATTGGGAGTGAAAAAATTGTCCCACCGCTTGGAAATGACAATATTCACGAGGTTCGGGAAAACTCACAATCGTTTTGGATGCGGTGGCTTCGTATGATCTATGGATATGTCATGCGTTTTTTGGACCTCCAGGTACCTTAAATGATATCAATGTTCTTGATCGCTCACCTGTTTTTGATGACATAATAAATGGTCAAGCTCCGCAAGTCACTTTCTCTGTCAATGGAAGAGAGTATCATTTGGCTTACTATCTGACCGACGGTATTTATCTGAAATGGGCAACTTTTATCCAATCTATTTCATTACCACAAGGACCGAAAGCGGCTTTATTTGCTAAACATCAAGAAGCTGTCCGAAAAGATGTCGAGCGTGCTTTTGGAGTCTTGCAAGCTCGCTTTGCCATTGTTAAAAAAACTGCATTTTTTTGGGATAAAGCCAAAATTGGGAAGATTATGAGAGCATGTATCATACTCCATAATATGATAGTAGAAGACGAACAAGATGGATATACTCAATTTGATGTTTCAGGATTCCAACAAGGAGAAGAAACCGGAAGTTCACATGTCAATCTCGATTTTTCCTCAAATATGCCTACAAATCTCGTCAATATGATGGGTGTTCGAACTAGAATCTGTGATAGGCCAATGCATGAACAACTCAAAGCTGATTTGGTTGAACATTTATGGAGTAAATTTGGAGAGGATGCAGACAACAACTAAGTTCCGAATGTTTTTTCAAATTATTCTCGTTTATTTACTAATCTTTGTTATTATGTTTTTATTTTCAAATCTATGTTTTAAATTATCTTTTCATATGTTTGATATAATAAATAATTTAAAAAAAAAATAATTAAGAACCCCTAATTAAACACCTACCATTGGAGCACACATTCTGCTACTTTCTTAACTTGAGTTCTTAAGTACATGTAAAGTACAATTAATTATTTAAATAATCATTAAACACTCCATATGGAGTGTTAGGGTTAAAGATGGTCTCATGCTTCTTGGAAAGAGAGCAACTCTCGCCTACATTTAGCTGTCTATTCTCTCATTTGCTGAAATCAGCCTAACAAGTATGAGCTTGATTCATTTTCAATGGCTCACTGCAACCGGCCCTCAGGCCTCAAACTCAATTGTTCTGTTCTGTCTGCGGATAGCTTGTGATCTAAGTCAGTGTGTTGTAACTTGTACGCCTGTGGCTGTTGGCTGTTAATTCTTTTGTAAACGCTGATCAATTTGTGCTTCAAGTCTTAGGACATCTTCTTTTGTATAATAAATGGATTTTTTTTTTTTAAATGACGATATTTTAAACCATTGATCCATTATCGCTATAACTTAACATGGTATCAGAACCTTTTTAGACCATCAGTTCCTAGGATCATCATCATGCCACTTTCCAGTCGGATTAATGGGTTAGGGTACCGACTCGCTCTAATACCAATTAGCGACAGTAATAGAACAAGTGAAAGAACTCAAACAAACAGCAACACAATCTCCAACCTTCCAAGATCTTCCAACAGAAGCAGATGAAGTAACTGTTCAGCTGTTTGACCAAATTAACTAAAACTTGAAATTCACTTTCGAAAGGCAACGCCACATAATCTGAAAAGCCCGTAACTACAAACAAAAGTTCTTTTAAAAACACAACATCCGAGAAAACTAAAAATTAGAGAGAAAAAAACCTCACAAGGGCCTGACCCGACCCGACCCGACACGTTCCGATTTCAGAAAAGCTAAATAAGATGAAACATCAATTTAACGACCACCATAACCAGAATTCTGATCAACGATGGCGGCCACGACGTCCTTAGACTCCTTCAAGAGCTTCACACTCTTCTCCAGCTTCTCCCTCTTGCTCGCCACAGACGGAGACTCCTCCATCATCCTCTCAACTCCTCCGCCGCCTCACGGATCAACCATCTCCGCCACGATCTCCTTCTGAAACTGAGCGTTCACCAGATTCTTCACCGAGAACTGAAGAAACAGCGCAAGGTTATCCACAATCCGCCTCAGAACAATGTTCTCCTCATCTTCATGTCAAACGCCTGCTGCAGCAGATGAGCGTGGTACTTCCTCAGATGCGAGATCTTCACTTCCCCAAATCCAGCGAGAGAGAAGCTCTCAGGTTTGGCCTCGTCGTACAACACGGCGTGGACGAAGCTCTGCTGCGAAGCGGTCTTCTCCGTCCAAGACGTCATGTAATCAGGGTTACACGTGTAGTCCGTCAGCTTCTCCATCTCAACGATCTCGGCAACTCTGTTCACTGACTGCTCCTTCATCTTGGTGATCAGATTGCGTCCGGCTCATTTAACGGAAGACTGAATCTGCGGAAAGTTTTCAGCGTATTTTGAAATCACCGGAATGAGAACAGCTTCGATGTAGTCCCAAATCTTCTTGATGAACTCCACCGGCTTGGAATGGATTCCGTCGACGTACTGTGATAGTATAGCCAAGAAAGCTGATCTCGGAATGAAATTGGGAAGGCCAACGCATTTGCATTCGTCGAGAATCTTGATTTCGTCCATCAAGAAATCGATGGTGACGTCGTTGGAGTGTGCTTGGAGATTGTCTGAGAATTGGCTTAACATTTCAGCCAAGCGAGCGGTGCAGTGCATCTTATGATCTCCAGGGTACTCGGAGAAATCTCCTTGGATGAGGATTCTCAGGAGAGACTCTTTTGCTGAGCCAATGATGTCCATCAGTGTCATCAATGCTTCCCCTGCGGAAGCCATTACCATTGGCAGCTTGTTCAGTTCGAGGACACTGATCTCCATCTTCTCGTTGATCTTGCGGACGATTTCTGGTAAGCAGCGGGCGATCATCGTCGCCTGGATAAGCATTAGCTTCTGGGCTAAGACCGGAATCCCCACAATGTCATCATCAATCAAGCTTAGCTTTGGATGAGTCCTGAACAGAAGCTCTTCTTGCATCCTAGCTTCTTGGTATGTCTCTTCTCCGATTCGGTTTCTCACACAGACATAACCAAGTCCGATGCTCACATCGTCTGCTGTAACCTTCTGTAGAAGACCTTCAGGAGCCATGTCTGCCTTTGTGACAACAGCCAGAGTCCGTTCACCGGTTTTATCAACCTGTCTAGACATGCGGATGGATTCACAGGTCGTGAAGTCGACCGTAGCTGACAGAACATTGAGAATGATCGATTCTTGAGGCTTGATGTACTTCATGATCATAGCAGATATCTGCTCATAGATGTTTTCAGGCTGTCCATTCACTGGAACGCGAGTTATCCCAGGGAGATCAACCATGGTAAGATCAGGAACACCAGCCTTCTTCACATGGAGTGTTAAAGGAGCGTCAGAGACCCCTTTACCAGATCCTGCAACATAGGTATATTATAAGTACTTATTATCATAGTCTGAAACACGGACACGCTTTGTAGTTTCATATTATAGAAACACTAGTGTAATGCATGTCTCATTCAAATTAACAATTTCAGATGAGTAAAGAACAAACTAGGAGTGGCAAAATCACATAACATCTATAAGCACTTGTATTCAGGAGTACGCGTAAACAACTTACTATAACATTCATGTTTCAGATAACGGTCTCATTAACATTAAACTATCCATGGAAAGAGAGAGAGAGAGAGAGAGATAACATACCAGCGATCACATCTGTTGCAGCACAAATAGCTTTAGCGATGTGTTCCTCATCCGTATGAACAACTGTGTCACCATACTCTAGCCAGATCTCAGGCTCAGTGCTGTAACTTCTTTGGAGTCTCATCACAAGAGGAACCCTAGTGCAGATTCCTTGCCCACGAGGCAAACTGATCCCTGCCAAGGACTCAAGAACACTCGACTTCCCAGAGGACTGGTATCCAACAACGACAATGGTTGGAAGCTGGATCCCTTCTCTCATTACATTCAGGTTCCTCAGCCTGTCAACAGTGTCCAGCAACGGCCTGATTCGGTCATTGTAAGAAGAAACTATCGGTGCTTCAATGGGTACAATTTTGTTGGCCGGGGGGTTTGCTTCGACAATAGCCAGAGAAGAAGAGGTTTTAGAGACAACATGCTTGTTACGACCTGCCATTTTCGACTATAGTGGAAGAGATTGCTACGGATATAAGAAATATTTATGAAAAAGTGTGATTCTTCTCAGATGACACTCGAAGATATATATAGAGAGATATCATAAGGGTTTTATGTCTGAGTGATGTAATCAAGAAATAAAACGTTTGAGATGAAAGGATGTAGGCGGACGTGCATGTTGGAATTGAAAAAAGTTAACTAAGTCCATAATTACACCTATTTAGCTCGTAGATGAAGCTAAAAGGCCTCCCTTTAATCCTTCATTGTATACGTATTTAAAACTGAAAATCAGAAAAATAATTTCTCGTAATATGTAGTAACTTAAATTCTTTCTTTTGACATTAACAAGATGATGCATGCTGGGTATTCTGTTTGCTATATCAGCAAAAAGAAAAGGGTTAAATTTTCGAATTGAATGTAAGAAGTAATAGAAACTAACCAGTGTGGTGAAGCAATTGAACAGTGATACTATTAGGTAACTGTGGTCTTTAATTTCTGAGCAAAAAAATTTGTTTAATATGAAAATAGTTTATGATGATTTAACTTGAAAGGAATTAATTTCTAGAAGTATAACGACTAATTTCTAAACTTTTGGCACCATGCAGGGACATAAATCTAGTATAAAAAATTTCGTTTTTAATAATAAAAATATAAGTCAAGTCTACATACAGTATTTGTATAACTAAATGTCAGAAAATGTTATTCGTAATATGTAGACATTTCTTTTGACATAAATTATATGATGCGTGCGGGTTATTATTGTGTTTCCTAAATCAATAAAAAAGAAGATGGACTGATACCATTGATGTAATTTTTTTTTTTTAAAATTATTTATAAATAAAGATGTCTCTAATTAGTATATGAAAATAGTTTATGATGACTTAACAAAGGAATATGAATGTATGTACATGTGAAAAAATATGTTGGAAGATAGGGTGTTGAAACACAATTTAAGATCAATGTGACTAAATTGAAACCTAAATCAGTCTTTCAAAGTTGGCCAAATTAACTCCTGCAGTGCCCCCTTGATTATTTTATAGATAACTAGGGATTCACTTCAAAAGACAACACAATATACGTGAAGTTTACTGGCGTGTACCACACAAGAATATTTAAAAACGTACGTACCATAGCCAAATAGATTATGAAATCAAAACAACACAAAAGGTCCAAACCCAACTCCAAAACTATAATACTGCCCATCAAACACCATAATTGCATGCACATTCACTTGTTCTGATCTCCCATGTTGCAATATCTACGATTTGCAAACTCTATATTTGAAGTTTCGAGATAAATTATTTTATTAATGTTCTATTTTTGGTTACACACAAAAATTTTGGACAATATTTTAGAAGTTCCGGAAAAAAATTACTAGACTATTAGTATTGTTGTAATATTTAAATTTGTGTAATAATTATGTCTTCATGTATTTTCTTTTAAAAAAATTATTAAGTTTTTTTTGTAATATTTCTTGTTGTCTAATTCTACTTTTAAAATATTATAAATCTTATTTTGATTTTTAGAAAATCTTTTATGTGTAAAATTTTGATTTATAAAAATAAATTTGAAATATTTAAAATATACAAAAGTTTTAAAGATTAAAACTATAAATGAGAAAATATTTAAGAATCATAAATGTGATGTATAATTAATTATAAAGACCAAGATGCAAATAAAAAGACGAACCTTCAAATTTAGAGTTTTGAGTAGTGAAACTTCACTACTCAAAACTCTAAATTTAAAGTTTTGAAGTTCTTTTTAAAAAAGCAAAAAACTCTATATTTAAAGTTATAGAGTTTAAATGCTCCGAGCATATTTCTCCTTACTTTATGATCATGTGATAACCTTAAAGCTTTCACATCTTTTCTAAAGCTTAGTCATATGTATTTTTTAGATTTTGAATCCAGTTTGACTTTTCGTAACTTGGAAATAGCACGCAGTCCATGATTTGATACGCACCAACCTTATGAAAGATGGGAAATTTTTGGTTTTAGTGTTTTTTTATAAAATAAAAGGGTTAAATCCGGATCTACTAAAGACATAGACATAATCTCCGGATGGGAAGTGCAGCCTACAGATAAACCATCTTCCGGGTATTCAAATGGACCGAAAAACAGTAGTCCATATCCGTATAGGGTGATCAGAAAAATGTGACTTAGCTTCACATGACAATATTAGTTTGGTGACATCCCAAACTCTTTTTCTTGCCACTTAACCACAAGCTCCCGGTCAATTTTTGGTTTTAATGCTTCTGCTTTGGATTTGTGTACCAACGAATTCAAAGATGTTGATTAAGACTCTTTTTGCAGGCATATATGGTTTGATTGGTGACATGTGGTAGGGTTGATTAAGTTTGAGTTAAGCTTGTAACTCTAAAATGTTACCAATCATGCATTAAATTTTTTATTTTTTATTTTAAGTTTGATTTAAGATGTGTTGTAGTTGAGTTACAACTTTGACTTAGACATTTTATAAAATTGATAACTCAAAACATAAACTTACGTCAACCAAAATACAATCTTTTAGGAGTTGAGTTACAAATTTAATTGATTTTTCTGTTTTAAAAAAAT
Organism: Brassica napus; assembly: GCF_020379485.1. Classification (NCBI taxonomy): domain Eukaryota; kingdom Viridiplantae; phylum Streptophyta; class Magnoliopsida; order Brassicales; family Brassicaceae; genus Brassica; species Brassica napus. The sequence goes on from NC_063452.1 coordinate 16,179,422, forward strand.
AAAAATCGTGAACAAACCTTTTTACAAAAAGAGAAAATCGTGAACAAATATTTGAGTGTCCCGTAAATACTCTAACTAAATTTATTCTAGTCAAAAATTTTATAATCTTTATTGTTCCTAATTTTTTGAATTATTCAAACGTTTAGCCAATTATACAAAATCTTAGCGTAAATTCTATTTTATAATTCACAAAAATACCAGTCACAAAATTCTATATATATTGACCTAAGTTAGTGTGGTATCACGTCACTTTCAAAACCTAAAAGCTTAAGGTCTGTTTTCTTCTGTCGTCTTTTTCTTGCTTGCAAAAAATATTTTCATTTTTCACTTGCAAAAATGTTTTTATATCTTCTTCTTCTTTACTTCCAAAAAATATATTTTTATGGTTTTACTTGAAGAAATCAATAAGCTTAAGTTGAGCTTTTCTATCTTCTTCTTCTTTACGTGCAAAACATATTTTCATTTTTTACTTGGGCTTTATATGTTGTTTAAAAATAATAGAGTACCTTTTTATGTTTATTAATTTTGTTTATTCTTTTGGATGAAGATGTCTAATAATGAAAATATTGATGATGTTGGTGCTGGTGCTGAAGACGGCGGTGGAACTACACGTCGTAAGGTAAATTTTATAATTGATATGTTAAATTTAAAATTAGATGAAGTTATAGTATTTTAATTATTTTAACATAACTATAGAAACAAAAGCAAATTATATGGGAAGATGAGCATATTGGGATATACTTGGAGCTTCTAGATATTGAGTTGACTAAAATTTGATACAAACAAAAGTTACCGAAAGAAGTGGGAAGAGAACATATTTGTAAAGAATTTTTGGAGAAAACTGGTACAAGTCTTCCTTGGGATTCTTTCAAAAGCAAGTACGATACATTGAGAAATATGTATGGATTGTATAAAAGGCTCAAGAATTTTACCGGAGTTTCAGCAGATGATAATACTGGTTTGATTGAGATGGATTCCGAATGGTGGGACGACCGCGAAAAGGTACATTAGTGTATAGTTTTATATTTTACAAAAGTTCTTGACATTTATGTTATATACTTTGTTTTTGAGTTGTGCAGGAAATTCAATATGCAAAAAAGATCCGTGAAAATGGGATCCCCCACATGGAACTTATGAGGCACATATTTGGACGTCAAGGTAGTAAACCAGAAGCTATGTACTCAACTCATGTGCAAGATGCAATGTATGCTGAACAAAATGAGAATGAGCAGCTGGATAAGCATGTTCCCGAAATCCACGATAATGATGGAGACGATTCAAATATCATTCATAAAACTGACGTGCATCACGACTCACAAACCATTTCACTAGACTCTCCTCCAAGATCACCTATTGGTCCATCAAAGAGGTCAAACAGAAAAAAAAACACGTGTTCCTCCATATGAAAGTAGTCGAGGTAAAGACGTATCCCTCAGCCGTGAGAAAACAATATCCCACGAAGAAGAAAGTCATTTGAAAGAGAGATAAATGAGAAGTTCAAAGAAATGATGGAATTACATCGTTCTCAAGTTGCAGAAGCAAAAGAACTCAGAGAGAAAAATGAAGCTCAGCCATTTAAAGAAGCATATGAAATCCTGAAATCAATTCAAGGTCTAACAAGGTGGACAGATTTTTTGGTGGTCTTGCATCAAAGTGCTAAAAGAAGATCCATTTGCCCGATAAATGATTTTCTACAACGAAAGTGATCATGATAAGATTACATTTTTGGAGGGTTATACAGGATACGATCGCCATGGAGCTTTCTCTGGAGAACGTTTCAAGGCTTTGCAACATTGCCATGGTGATCCTCCAAGTGCCAACGGAGAGCAAAACATCACAAGAACAACCATGGAGAGTCATAAGGAATTTGGTGTCCCATCTAATTCAGAACTAATGTCATTTTTTGAAGAAATAGGATACAAACGTGGATTTGGGAATAATGGTGATGGGGGGAGAATCGAGTGAGACAAGAATTAATCTCGATCATTAAAATCTTATTTTAATATTTCTTTTTAATTAGAATAAAGTTATATATATTTTTTTTTTTTCAAATTTAATAAATTATTATTTTTAGTGAATATATCTTTCATGATAGTCAACATTATTCTAATATTTTTTTCAAATCTTCTACATTTTTGCAGATCATACTATTAAATGAGTTATATTCTCGAGGTTTAGAAAATCTTACAGATGAAGAGTTGCTAGAGCTGTATGATCTAGAAGATGAAGAGTATATTGATATGATTCTACAACCTTTGATGGAGTATTACAAGCGTCATTTTTCCAAGCAACCAATGGTATTTGAATGGGGACTGGGTTGGCAAAATCTTGAGAATCAGATTCATAATAATCCAAACCATTGCATGAACATGCTAAGGATGCATCCAGAAGCATTTCAAAACCTATGCACAAAGTTAGAGGATCGTCACAACTTAAAGAGTACCGATCATATTAGTGTTGATGAGATGATGGCAATATTCGGTGTGCCCAAAATGATACACAACGGTATGTCTTTTGGTCGTTCCCAAGAGACTATCTATCGAAAGTTCCATGAAGTGTTGGACGCAGTGGAGAGTCTTCCATGTGAGTACTTAAAAACTCCAACAATGGCGTTGCTCCAGCTTTATCCACGTAAGTTACGAGAAAATTCAAACTATTGGCCCTTTTTAGTGGATTTATTGGGGCACTAGATGGAACACATGTCAGAGTTAAGGTCGGAGGTAGTGACGCAGTTGGATATTGGGATAGACATGGACAAACAAGCTTGAACATAATGGGCATATGTGATATAAACATGATTTTCACGTATGCATGGCTAGGTGCATCTGGTTCTGCACATGATTCATTGGTGTTGCAGTATGCAATAGATGGAGACCCTATATTCCTTAGACCTCCTATAGGTAAATACTATCTTGTTGATTCTGGATATGCCAATAAACGAGGATTTTTAGCCCCATATAGAGGAAGCAGTAGAGAAAATATCAAATATCATCTTTCAAAATTTGATGATGGTCCTCCTAGGAACAAAAAAAGAATTGTTCAACAAATGGTATGCATCACTTCGCTCAGTCATTGAAAGAACATTTGGAGTTTGGAAAAAGAAATGGAGAATCCTTGATAATTTTCCTCTCTATGACGTCAAGACCCCAAATAAGATTATGCATGCTATAATGGTTCTTCACAATTTTATTAGGCTTCACAAAATTCCAGATGCTGATTTTGAAGATAGATATAGCAGTGGTCAAGAGGAACAAAGACGACAAATCGAAGAAGTAGAGCTTAGTAGACTTGAAGAGGATGGTCAATACATGAACAGCATAAGAGATGAGATTGCAAACATGATTTGGAATGGACATTTGTAATTTTTTGCTATTATTTGGTTTTTTTAGTTTAAAGTTCATGCTAATATTATTATTTCATTTAATTTAACTTATTGATATTAGAATAATATTATTAGTAGTTATTATAATACTTAGAAAATAATATATACTGAAAATTACTTTTCAAACTTTTTATACTTATTTAAAATAATTTTTATTTTTATTTATTTAAAAAATAGCTTGATAAAAAAAATTATATTTATATGTTTATATATTCAATTCTTTTATTCATAACTCATGCTGCAACTTATACATCAAAAATGTTACCAGTTTTAAGTTTTAATAAAATAATAATTTTTATTTTTACTGCAAAGCTTATCACATAAATTTATCGTTTTTACCACATACTTTTTACTGCAAGTTACATCGAACTCAAATCATACTATATGTCCCCAGTCGGAGCCATAGACTTATGGAATAAAGGAAGAGCGAAACATTAAAGAGATTCAATTTAATTCTATCATGATCTTCAGCATTGTTATTATGATCTATTCAGGATGTGGCTAAGCGTAGAGATTGCCACCTAAGTATTTATTCTGAATCAGCTAGTAATTAATCAAGGTTTCTGGACACGGCTTTAGGTTTTTCTAAGACACGGCTTAGTACTCTTTCTCGTTTATGTAAGTCTGGAGTTGGCCTTTCCATGGACTTGATTTCATCAATATAACATATATATATATATATATAATTTTGAAGAGAAATGCCAAATTATGGTTGATTTATATACTTAGCAAAGTTCTATATGACTATCTCAGATCTGAGTTATCACTTTGAGTTCTTTACCGTCTTGAGTCAAGATTTGGTTAAAACCAAACCAGATCTGAGTTATCACTTTGAGTTCTTTACCGTCTTTGAGTTATCACTTTTAGTTATTTACCGAACCAAACCAAACCGGACCGACCCAACCGAACCCAAATTAATCCAAACCAAACCAAAGTATATGTGTAACTCATTTGGTTCAAGATTTTATCAATCCAAATGGTTCGGTTTGGTTTGGTTTTAAACCGACCAACCCAAAAACCGAAATATTTTTAATTAGATTAATTAAATATACTAATAATATTAAGATTTGATATATTTAACCATTTAGCCTAAACAACTAAACATAATTTTATACATTTTACTTTTAAATGAATAGAATAAACACAACTAAAAATAAAATAAAAGAATATGAATCTCATACATTAACATCAAAACAGAAAAATTATTTTATGATATTTATATTAGGTTTGAAGATAATAATATGAAATTATTGGATTACATTTTCTACATATTTATTTGTGATGTTTGATTTTACATTTAAATACGAAGAAAATAATTATTTAGTGCCAAATGATAGTTTGTTTATGTTTTTATAAATCATATTTTTGTAATTGAACTAGAAGAAAACTAAAAAATCAGCTCGGTTGAACTGAAAAATACAACCAAAACCAAATTAAACCAAACCAAACCAAACATGCCAAAGATGGTTATTTAAAAAAGGCCGTGAAGTGGAATGTGGTGTTGACACCTAGGAAATGACAAAGTTGTGAATCACACATGGAATAAAGGTTTAGTTATAAGAGATCTCCTCAAATAATAAGAAGGAGATTAAGAAAAAAATGTCTCTCAAAACAATATTAGTTGATTTAATTGATGACTTGATGTTCAATTTTGAATATACCTCTCTTACAGTTAAAATAAAAAATAAAAAATATACTAGGCTAGTATTTCATGAATTTGTTCACATATTATGAAACTAATTTGATGTTAAAAACAATAAAAACTAGGTGTTTGTCCGCAATTTTGCAGTTAGTTATATTATATAAAGAAATATATATTATCTTTACACTGTTATAATTTTTGAATAATAATTAGAAATTTAAAATTTTAGTTTTTAATTTCAAATATTTGGATAATAAAAAAATTCAGTATATATTTTTAGAAGATATGTGAGCTTTAAAATAGTTTAAAAACATAAACCTTAGCCATTAAAAATCTTTGTCTTACAGAAAATAATATTATAATTAATTCAATAATTGGTTGTATAATTACTTTATATTTTAGTTTAACACATGAAAAGCAAAAATATTCTAACTCACAAGAGAGAAAAAAGAGAGTGTTTTTTTTTGTAAAACTCCAATATGACCAATATAATGATCGGAAGCTTTTATCATGAAAGATCTTTTGTAAACGGTTTTGTGTGGGCTTTAAAGACATAAAAATTATAATAATTTCTTACCTAGAAATATAATTCTTTTATATAATAATACATAACCATTAAATTTATTTCTATAAAAAATGCTAAAGTATTTTATTTAATTATATATAACTAATTGATAAAAATAAAGAAATTGATAAAACATATATATTCTTTCACTAATTCTACAATTAGTTACCATAAATCATTATTTGTAATATCATTTGTGTTATTTGATAATTTGTATTAATTAGTTATAGAGTTACCTTTTATTTTTAGATCTGATTAAAATAATAACTAATGAATGTTAACAACTAATCAAATTATAACTATTTAAAAAAAATTAATCTATTAAAGTGGCTTCTCAATTAATATATAGTAGAATTTATCGCTTTAAAACTAACGATAAATTTGATTAAGGTAAACATAAAAGCATGTATTAGGAAAATGGTAGTTTAAGCAATTTTTCTCATAATTTATTCCAAATTAGACTTTCTCACTCATTTATTTTAATTTAGTGTTTAACATAAAACTCAAATGGGTTAACCAAACAAATTCTTCCTTCAATTCTCTTTGATCATCACACTATTTTATCAAACACTAACTCATTCAACCAAATATTTTTAATTAAAACTAATCATAGTTTACATATCATTTAAAATTATTGTTATATTTTATTTTAAATTAAATTAAAACATACCTATATTAATTAAATCTGATTAACTAATAAAAAAATATTTCAATTTTTAAATAACCAAATGTCGTTATTTTGTGAACATATACTTAATATTAATGTGAGATCCAATATTATATGAAATAAAATGTTTTTATTTGTATAAAGTTTGTTAAAATTTTAAATATCTTTAATTTTTAAATAATTTTTTCTTGCTTTCAATTTACATTATATTTTCCACCTTTGACTTTAACAATTATAGAGATTGTCATTTTCATTGAACTTCCTTACTAAATTTATCTTAACATTTTAAAAACACATAAAACTAATTAGTTCATATTTATAGTAACACAAAAAAGTACATGTACCTCGACAAACAAATAAAAATTAAATACATAAGAATACAAAAATACCAAGAAGACAACAAACATATTTTATTATTATTTCCTCTTGTTCTTTTATTTATGTCTGCTCTTTTTCCTATTAAAAATAAGCATGCTAAATTTATTATAATCCAAGCTATATGAATTTTATTAATAGAGTATTAACTCTAGAAAAATCATGTGAAAAATACTTTGATTAATATAATGAAATGACTTACCATATAATAAATTAGATGAATTACCAAATAATATAATTTTAAATGACTTACCCGCGGATATCCAGATCCGGATCCGTAAAAATAATTAAAAATAATATTTTTTTTTAAAAATACTAATTTTTTAATATAATACTTAAATTTAATATTTATAAATATAGGTATATACAGTAAAACTTCTATAAATTAATAATGTTGGGACTTTGAAATTTCATTAATTTATAGAGATATTAATTTACAAATGTTTCCTTATTTAGATTTTTTATTTTAAGATATATTTATTCTAAGATAAGAAAAATATTTAATTTTAGTTTATAGACATTAATTGTTATTTTTTAAAATTTGAGATTTATATTAGTTTTATTATATTATTTGTTGTATATAATATATATTGGATAGAACTTCAATGTGGTTTTATATATAATATTACTACATCTCATCAAATATATATGAAGTGTTAAGAAAATATAAAAATAATTACATTGTGAATATAAAACAAACAATATAATAATAGATGCTTATTTATATAAATTATGTATACATATAAATTATTAATTTATAATTTTAATGGGACCATATATTTACATAGAATTTTTTAAAACAATATTATCTTATTATTTTATCGATTTGTGTCAAATTTTGAACCGGTCCAATTTGGGACCGGCAAAATTTATTAAATTGTAGAGATTATTAATTTATCGAGTATTTTTTTTTTGACAGCAAAAACATTTACAGACTCATATTGACTCTGTAAACCAAATCGGTAACTCTGCATCCATGTGAACGACGAAAGATGACTGTTTCCTAGCACTGCGTGCTAAGCTATCCGCCTGTAGGTTCTCCGTCCGTGGTACATGAACGTTGTCTGAGTTGAGGAAAATTCTTTTCAAATGCTTAATGTCTTCCAGATAACTTCCAAATACTGGTCATTCTTCTGGTTCTGAAACCATCTTCACCAATTGAGAACAATCCGTTGCAAACGTTACCTGAACCTGTCTTAAATTCTTAATACATTCCATTGTCCAAATTAAAGCCTCCACCTCCAAATGAAGAGGTGAGAGACATGCCCTTACATTCCTTGCCCCTAATAAACCATCGAAACCCGGTAAAGTACTATACCAGCCTTGCCCTGAAAATAAATCCTTATCTTTCCATGATCCATCTATGAAACACCATCGTCCTGATGTCACTAACGTGGAAGTGGTCTGTACCTGCTGCCCCCTTGTTGGATCCTTTACTACATGTGCCTCAGTCCAGAGTGATGACTCCAATTCTGCTAATTTAAGTGTTTCCCTCGGATCAATACCCAGATTGCTAATTTTTTTACTATTCTGGCATTTCCATACATATCATAATATCCATGCAAATTGGTGGTCATCCATCTGTGGGTTAACTCTCCAACAAAGACGATCCATATTAGCAAACAAAGAACTGATAGGATAAATATTGGGATGCGATGGGATTTTAGATAATGCTCATACTTGACGTGCTGGAGGACATTCAAAAAACACATGGTTTGTTGATTCCTCCGGATCTCCGCATCGGGCACGACATATATCTCCTTGTATCCCTCTTGATTTTAGATTTTTCAGTACCGCTATACATCCTGAAAGGAGTTGCCATAAGATGTGTTTTATTTTCAGGGGGAACCGCACTTTTCAGCAGAAAGCTTTTAATGCATCCACCGTGGGACCATAAAAATATGGTGGTTTTTCTTTATCAGGATATACCCTTTCCACTTGATAACCTGATTGGACCGAATATTTTCCGTTGTTGGTAAAATGCCATCCATTTCTATCCTCCATCTGATTCCGACTTAATGGAATGCTTTCAATATTTTTTACATCCTGAGGATCCACCAAAGCCCTGATTGCCTGTAAATTCCATGTTCGGGATTCCTGATTAATGAGGGAATCCACTGTGATATCCGAGTAACTGTTTTGAAGGTTTTTGTTTGCTGGTCTCGGGTGAGTGGCTGGGATCCAAGGATCATTCAATACTGATATAGATGAACCTGTTCCCACCCTTTTAATTAGTCCTTTACAAACCAAAGATCTAGCAGAAATAATACTCCTCCAGCCATATAACGGGGAGTATGAACGAATCGGTTCCAGGGGTGAAGCATTCATGTAGTACCGTCCTTTGAAGACTCTTGAAAAAAAGAGTATTTGGCTTCTCAATCAGCCTCCACAATTGCTTGCCAAACATTGCTGTGTTAAAATCCATAAGATCCTTAAAGCCTAGTCCACCATTATCTTTAGGCAGACATAGTTTATCCCATGATTTCCAATGCATACTTTTTGTACTCCCTCCTGGACTCCACCAAAACTGTGCTACTGCACTCGTTAACTTTTTAACTGTAGCCTTCGGTAACCGATAAACAGACATGACATGGTTTGGCAGGGCCGTAACCACCGACTTAATAATTACCTCTTTTCCTCCTTTGGTAAAAAATCTAAAAGTCCAACCATTAACCCTATTATTCAAGCGTTCTTGTACAAAACCAAACACATGTACCTTAGATCCTCCAAGAATTTCTGGTAAACCTAAGTAAGATCCCATTCCTCCTATATTCTGAATTCCCAAAATATCTCTCAATTCTTGACGACTAGTTTCTTCAATCTTATGTCTAAATTGAATTGAAGATTTCTGAAAATTAATTTGTTGTACTGAGACAACTTCATATTCCTTCAAAATCCTGAGAATGGTATGACACTCCTCCTTATTTGCCTTACAAAAGAAAAGACTATCATCTGCAAATAGCAAATGAGATATTGTTGGACAAGCTCTTGCTATCTTTAAACCAGTTAATTGTTTCACTCTCTCTGCCTTCTTAATATTTGCGATTAAAGACTCAGTGCACATAATAAATAAATACGGAGACAAAGGATCCCCTTGTCATAGTCCCCGCTGTGGGATGATAAGACCTCCTGGCTGACCATTGAGAAGGACCATATATTGAACCGAAGAAATACACTCTAACATTAAATTGATCCAACGAGGATCAAATCCCATTTTATGAAGAAGAGCCTCAATAAACCTCCACTCTATCCTATCATACGCCTTACTCATATCCATTTTGATCGCCATAAACTTATTTTGACAAGACTTATTGGTCCTCAGTCCATGAAACATTTCCTGCGCTATAAGAATATTATCCGATATTAACCTACCCGCCACAAAAGCCGATTGTGTCTCCGAAATTAGTTGCGGGAGACAAATTTTCAATCTTTGACACAAAACTTTCGAAATAATCTTGTAACCCACATTACATAGACTTATCGGCCTTAGATCCGTCATCCTTGTGGGTCTCTCTATTTTCAGGATCATACAGATATTAGTAGTATTCAACCGTGGATCCATATTTCCTGTGAGGAGAAAATTATTCACCATCTCAACCACATCCTTCTTAATAACATGCCAGGAATGTTGATAAAAAAGAGCTGTCATCCCATCCGGACCTGGCGCTTTCTCCGGATGCATCATGAATAAAGCTAGTCGAACCTCTTCCTCCGTTGCCATTCTCAATAAAATTTGATTCATTTGGAGGGAAATAGATAGAACTATCTCTTCCAAGAAACTATCAAATTCCGTTGGATCCGTGGAACTAAACAAATCTTCAAAATAATCGACCGCCACCTTCTCAACTTCGTTCTCATCGGTTATCCCATTACCCAATGCATCATGTAGCCTCACTATTTTATTACGAACCCTACGCTGCTTTGTCAAGGCATGGTAAAACTTAGTATTAAGATCTCCAGACGAGTACCACATATTCCGGCTTTTCTGATGCCAATATTCCTCCTCATCCTTATAGGCCTCTTGTAACTTCCTGGAAACCTCAAGAATCTCTTCTTGTGATCTGCTATTATCCATTTGAACTTCTTCTAGGGCCTGTTGAAGATCCGTAATTTTTTCCTTCCCATATGACTGATTGTCTTTTCGCCATGAAGATATTTGATGACGACAATTATTAATTTTTGTAACAAAATCCCCTGTTTGTCCTCCCTGACTTTCCGTCCAGCCTGCCACAATTGACTCCATAAGACCCTCTTGCCCAATCCATCTCTTATCAAACCTGAACTTGTCCCCTTTTTTTCCTTGATACATTATCCTCTAAAGAAGCAACCACGGGACGATGATCAGACCCCACCAACCTCAAGTATTCTGTGTAAGAACATGGGAAAAGCGTATGCCATTCCTCATTTGCCAAAGCCCGATCCAATCGACATTTGATCGTTAGTGCTCCTTTTCCTTTGTCTCTTCTTCCTTGCCAAGACAGTGTATTGCCTCTAGCCGGGAATTCCAAAAGTCAACTATTCCTGATCATATTGTTAAAAGGAATGAAGGAAGTTGTGCTTCATTGGGAACCCCCATCCTTTTCTTGATTCTCAGTGATTTCATTTAGATCTCCAATGATAAACCAAGGTTCCGAGCGTGCTAATCCAAATCTAGTTAATCTCTCCCAGACCTGCTCTCTTAACTTTTGCACCAGTTCCTCATAGACAAAAGTAAGAAACACTTGTTTTCCTTTGGCCACCGCCTCTATATTTATCATCCTATTGCTGGAATATAGAATTTTAACTTGATATTCATTGTTATAAAAAAGAGCCAAACCACCGCTCCTCCCATTTGGATCCACAGTAACCAAACTATCATATCCAAAATGAGATTGAAACCGTTGTACGAAATCGAAATCCTGTTTCGTTTCAGATAAGAATAAAAAAATGGTTTATGTTTGTGTCATGTTTCCCGGAGATAACTTATAGTCCAATGACTTCTTAATCCTCTACAATTCCAGCTTAGTATTTTCATATATAACAATATTTGTATTGCTCCCTTGAGCCAGAAGATGCAGGGTTAATGAGACCCGAGAGTATTTTAACATCAATTCCCCACTGCCAATATAGCCTACCAAGATAAAATTGTGCCCACGTAGAAATAGATTCGAAAAACACCATAAAATACCAGACGCAAGATGCGGTGCATTTCTTCTCCATTCCACAAGCCGTATCAAAACCTGAGTCCCCGCATAAATTTTAAAGCAAGCCTCGTAAGCAATTGGCACCCTTGCTCGCACCTTATTTTCGCACCACCCCTCCATTTGGTTAATATAATTTACTAAATGTAGATGACATAAACCACCATTTTGTGAGACTCAATGTAACAACCAGAATCAAACCGCACTTGGTTTGGTGGTACTCGCTCCAAAACCGGTACGAGAACCCTATACCATCTTGCCAATTTGTTGCAGCACATCCAAGTTACCTTTCCATGTTGATCATTCTTCGCCTCGCCATGCCTTCTATTTTTTAGGCATAATTCGACTAACCACAATATTTGTACCTTTGATAAATATAGAGCCCATATCCATTGAAGATTAATAAGACCAAAGTGAAGCCGTAAAAAAACCAGGACTTGTTTGTATCTTGAAAAGCGTAGAACTGATATGCAGTAATCCAAAATTGTGACCAGAGCCTTTCCATTCTCAATCGATTCCGCATCAACCAACTATCCTTACAACCATATCTCACCAGTGTAACCATCTCCAGGCACTCTTGTGATCTTTGTGTCTGTTTTAAAGGGACCAAACGCATTAGCTGCTGTAAAGTGAGACCATCTTGCAGACCCTGATAAGATCTCATAACAATACCATAACCAAGAACTGACCAAAGAACTGATCAAAGAAGACCAAATAGCCAGAATTCAAATCCATAAAAATACCAAAAACCAAGAAGACCATTCTTATTCCAAGTCAAGATCTTATAACATGATCTAACAAAACGCTGAAAATAATAGAAACTCAGACAAAAGCCAGAAACAAAACTAACAAAGATGCTCATAGAGCTTATTATGCCAAATAAAAAGAAAACACTGGAAAGCACCCCTTGCTTGCATAACTCCTCCATTGCTTGTACTTCCATAAAAGCTCCTAAGGTTTGGAAGAAGTTGGTTTGGGGTTTGAAGGACCCCTTTCCTCCTGCTGTTTAGCTCCCTCTCCTTGACGGGTTGCAGGTTTAGTAGTCGTATGTTTACGAGTGGCCATAAGGGCCTGGACCATTCGTGCCTTTGTAGAGCCCCCTGCAACAACAGTTGACTTAAACAGACCTTTGCGCACCACCTTTTCTTATCCGCTTCACCAACAACTGGGTCGTTCTCCTCTGGCAAATCATTAACCACATCCCCATCCGCTAGATTCACGACCTCTGTGGCCTGATCACTGTTCACCTCTACTTCCCCATCAGATAGATTTTGAAACCCATCACCACTACCCTCATCATTCCCCATCCCATGAACCCGTTCCTCATCTAACTCCATTACATCGTTCTCAACATCATTATTCTCATCTCCTAGTAATTCATTAACCACATCTAGACCATTTTCCTCACACTCAGGAGCCGAAGTTACCTTTTGGACATCAGCCAAGATGATTGAACTGGCAAGGTTTTCCTGTAGTGGAATCATAGGAGGAGCCTCCTGCTCATTGCGAGAAGATTTCCTCCGCTCCTGCTGCTGGATCTCTCCCTCTTCCCGAGCCTCCTTGGCAGCCCCTGCTCTTGGACTTGTGCCCCCACCATCGAGAAGATCTTTATGTTTCAGATCCTTGAAACTACCATGAATCCTTCGCACAATCGCGTCCTGATAATGTAGAATCCCATAAGAAAATCCTGTAACCCCTTGATTCCCTGGATCCTAATTGCGTAACTCCATCGAACCCTAGAAACTTGTCGCCGTCGTCTTCGCCATGAGATAGAAAAAAGTTTTTTTATAAATATTAGTTAAAAAATACTGCAAATCTATGGAATATTAATTTATAGAGATTCTACTGTATGTTTATAATATTGTAAAAACTAAAATATAATATTATAAGATTAATTCATGTATAAATATTAATATATCAAATATAAATATTCATGAAATTTAAAAATTTAAGGTATTTTAAAAATACGGATCCGGATTCGGATTCGGTTTGGACGGATTCAAGATTTTACTATCCGGATTCGGATCCGGACACTCTGGATATTCTATTTTCGGAACGGATCCGGAGCGGATTCTGATGATAAGTCCGAGGCCTCCTCCAATTGTATTTTTCATTTAACATTTGTACGAGTCTATTTCGCCGGAGGCGTCTACGGTACTAGTTAAGACTCCGCCTGCCTACGTTTTAATAGCGTAAGCTGATCAATCACCGCGCCGGTCGTCTACAACCCTAAAACAATATCGAATTTTCAGAATTTCAAGTTTCAGATTCTCCATATCCATCGATTCAGCTCTTTCAGCAGATGAGAAAAGCCCTAATTTTGATTTTCTAGAAGAAAAAAAAAATCAGAAGATGGGTGCGAGTGAGTTTCGTTTCTTCCTCTCCTGCGATCTCAATTCGCCCGTCACTTTCCGTATCGAGAAGCTCGATGGAACCCTCCCCGTCGAGAATTCTACTGATTCGGGTACTCAAAAGATTCAATCTATATGTTTATTACTGGTGGAAGTAGATTTGAATCGAATCTGTTCTAATTGGATTGATGTTAATGCGATCACTGCTTGTTGTAGAATTTAAGGTTTCATGTCAGAACTTGCTTATTGTTGCTAAGGAGACACAGATTTGTAGTGAACTGTGTTCAGTTTCTTGAGATGTTGGTTTGGTTCATGTTTTTTTTTTTTCTAAGGAGTTGTTTTCGGCGCAGAGGACAAAAGACCAGAGCTTTACGTTGAGTGTGCATTGTATATAGATGGAGCTCCTTTTGGTCTTCCCATGAGAACAAGGTTTCTTCTGTTTTCTATATATATACTTCTCATGATTTTTGCCTTCCTTGAATGTGTCTTGATGACCTTTGTAGAAGCGTTTTGATGTTTCATCTAGCTCTCTTCTTAATTCCAGGTTGAACACTACAGGGCCACCATACTCCTGGAACGAACTCATCACTCTCAGTTCTAAATATCGGGACTTGACTGCTCACTCGCAACTTGCCATCACGGTATACAAATCGCTGTTCCCTTTGCTTCCTCTGTTTTTTTTTCTTCTGCTTATCGAAGAATCTATACTTTTATTAGGTATGGGATGTTTCGTGTGGAAAAGGTCAGGGACTCATTGGTGGTGCCACGATCCTTCTCTTTAACAGCAAGATGCAAATGAAATCAGGAAAGCAGAAGCTTAGGCTCTGGCAGGGGAAGGAAGCGGATGGTTCATTTCCTACCTCTACTCCTGGAAAGGTTTCTTGATTAATCTTGATTTACATTTCGAAATGTTGTTCTTTATGCCGACTTCCTTTATCTTGGGGTTTCTGTAATTTGCTATACTCTAGGTTCCACGGCATGAACGAGGCGAGCTAGAGCGTTTGGAGAAGCTCATGAATAAGTTTGAAAGGGGGCAGATCCAAAGTATTGATTGGCTGGACCGACTTTTGTTGAAATCCTTGGATAAGATCAAGGAACAAGAAAGCTCCAAACATGGAAACTCATATCTCTACTTGGTTGTCGACTTTTGTAGTTTTGAACATCGAGTCGTATTTCAGGTAGCTATTGAATCTGTCTGTGACCGTGTTAACTGTTGAAATAGAAAAATTTCTCCATGTTTATTTATGTCTATCTGCTTTGGATTTCTAGGAGTCTGGAGCCAATTTGTTGATAACTTCCCCAATAGGATCAACAAATGAATTTGTTACTGTCTGGGATACAGAACTAGGAAAGTTTAATCCTTCAGAGCACAAGCAACTTAAGCTTGCAAGGAGCTTGGATCGTGGCATTATTGACAGGGATCTCAAGCCGAGTAATACCGAGCGGAAGTAAGTATGAAATTAAGTTTTTTTTCTCTTGGTTTAATTGAAGTTGTGTGCCACTCTTTAGAGAAACAGTTTCCTATCATTTCTTGATCATATTATAATGGAAGTGGTTATCTTCTTCTTTTAAAGATCAATACAAAGAGTTCTAAAATATCCGCCAACAAGGACTTTGAGTGGAGATGAAAGACAACTTCTTTGGAAGTTTCGTTTCTCTCTGATGTCTGAAAAGAGAGCTCTAACAAAGTTTCTTCGCTGCGTGGAGTGGAGTGATGTTCAGGTAAGCGTACATCTTTTGCTTGTTCATCTATTTTCTTGGGTCTGATCTTTTCATGTTGCATGATCTTTCCCATATTGGCAGGAAGCGAAGCAAGCAATTCAACTGATGTACAAATGGGAAACGATAGATGTATGTGATGCCTTGGAGCTATTGTCTCCTCTATTCGAAAGTGAAGAGGTACTAGATATGCCAACTTTTCTTTTCCTCTGGTCTTGTAACCTCGTACTAGATCTGCTTTTCCTTCATCTTGGTATCTTTAAATGTTTGCTAATTCCTCACTACACCTACTGATAGGTTCGAGCTTATGCTGTGAGTGTCCTTGAAAGAGCTGATGATGAAGAGCTCCAGTGTTACTTGCTTCAACTGGTTCAGGCTCTCCGTTTTGAACGCTCTGATAGATCCAGACTTTCTCAGTTCCTCGTCCAACGGGGTATGTTCTGAACTTATTATCCATGAAAATTTGCTGATTTTCTCTCTCTCTCTATGTAACTGATTTACATTTGTTCCCTGAGTTATTCATTGATTGATTTCTGTTATTCTTCCTTCGAACTTCTAGCATTGCAGAATATTCAGCTGGCCAGTTTTTTTCGCTGGTATGTTGCTGTTGAACTTACTGACCATGTCTATAACAAGCGATATTTCAGCACATACGACTTACTCGAGCAGAGTATGAAAAAGGTGTGAATCCTTACTTCTAGCGAGAGTAGTAGTGGCCACCTTACGTTGTAATTTGTGTCCGTTTTGAGCTGTTTTATTCATCAAGTGAGATCTGTTTTTAACTGCTATAGAATTGTCGTTTTCCTCTTAATAATATCAGCTGCCGCCTGATGTTAATGGAGAAGATGGAAATAAACTGTGGCAAAGTTTGGTGGGCCAAACAGGACTTACTGCTCAGTTAGTTTCCATTACACGAGAAGTGAGAAATGTACGTGGAAACACCCAGAAGAAAATTGAGAAGCTCAGGCAGCTTTTAAGTGGACTCCTTAGCGAACTCACCTACTTTGAAGAGGTACTTTCACTAGAGTATAGCTAATTAGTAACAAGTGTTGTTTATCAAAGAATGTTTGACTCGAAGTGTTGTAATGATTTTCTGGATTCGGCTTATTTTCAGCCTATTCGATCACCGCTTACCCCTAGTGTCCTCATAAAAGGGATTGTTCCCGGAGAATCAACGCTCTTTAAAAGTCAATTGAATCCTCTGATGCTAGCTTTCCGAACAGAAGACGAAGGAAGTTGTAAAGTTATTTTTAAGAAGGGAGATGATCTCCGGCAAGACCAACTGGTATAGTTAGGTTTATTGCATCTCATTGTCATAAATCTTCTCTTCATGTTGTGATTTTTTTTTCTATAATCTCCTGTATAGGTTGTTCAAATGGTTTGGCTCATGGATAGACTGCTTAAGCTAGAAAATCTTGATCTGTGCCTGACTCCTTATAAGGTGTTAGCAACTGGACATGACGAAGGAATGTTGGAGTTCATACCATCCCGTTCTTTGGCTCAGGTACGCTCTGCAGCACCATCAGGGCATTGTAATTTCGAGAGTAAACAATCTCGTTATTCTAAGATAGGTGCCTTTTGCATGTTCAGATTCTCTCAGAGCACCGAAGCATAACAAGTTATCTGCAGAAGTTTCATCCTGATGAGCATGCTCCTTTCGGGATAACAGCAACTTGCCTCGAGACTTTTATAAAAAGCTGTGCGGGGTATTCTGTGATCACGTATATACTTGGCATTGGAGACCGGTACGTTTACTCGGCATTGTGTTCAAGAAGTCTTTCTTTATATATACGTGCCTTGTAATCAAATGCTGATGGCCTGTTTTTGAAATGTAGACACCTGGACAACCTCCTCCTTACAGATGATGGCCGTCTTTTCCACGTTGATTTCGCGTTTATACTCGGTAGAGATCCTAAACCATTCCCTCCACCGATGAAGCTCTGTAAAGAAATGGTGGAAGCCATGGGCGGAGCAGAAAGGTACCATGTTTACTAACTCGATGAATCATTGGCTGGAGAGGTATATAGCATCAGATTTACTCAGTACTATGTGTTCCATGCAGCCAATACTACACAAGGTTCAAATCTTACTGTTGTGAAGCCTACAACATTCTCCGGAAATCAAGCAACCTTATTCTGAATCTGTTCTATCTCATGGCGGGTTCCACTATTCCAGATATAGCCTCAGATCCAGAGAAGGGCATTCTCAAAGTAAGGTTCTTTCACTCTTATGGTTTTCTTGTACATGGACCGGCTCTTGCTTGCGCCTTATTGGTCTCCTAAACGCTGCGTCTTTTTGTTTATGCACAGCTCCAAGAAAAGTTTAGGCTTGATATGGACGACGAAGCATGCATCCATTTCTTCCAAGATCTGATTAATGAAAGCGTAAGCGCTCTGTTCCCGCAAATGGTTGAAACCATACACAGATGGGCTCAATACTGGCGTTGAGAACCAGTGTTAACTTTATCGGGGTTAGCCGGAAAATGTATATGCTATTTTTACTATCTCACGTCAATAAAACACACTCGAAGGTTTGATTTATGTTCTTGGCTTTTACATACTCTGACAAAACTATTACTCTGTAAATAAACTTGTTAACCCTGAATATGTTCGTTTGTGTTGTTGCCATGTTGACCCTGGTGGATTCTTCATTCATTTTAAAAAATGAAAATTTAAAAATGCTCCCATTACTTCCTTAGCTTCTGAATTTTCGTCCTTGCAAATTTAAATTGCTCTCCCATACTGCCTCCGTGACTATAAATTATAGAAAAAAAACCTAAGAAACTCTTTTCCTTTTAATCTCTTAGAATCATAATATGCAATTGTGAATTTGGGTATCTAAAAATGGGGTATAGTAGCAATAAATACCGTACCAAACAGATTGGGAATATTTTCACGGACAGTTCTCTCTAATAGTTTTTTTAAGTTTTTATAACAAAAATAGCACTAAAAAAAATAAAATGACCAAAATAATACTTTTTTGTTTTGAAAATTTTAATATTTATTTTTTATTTTTTAAAATTTGAAATACTATCTCCAAAACCCCACCCTTTAACTTTAAATCCTAAATTTAGATTAGTTAACCCTTGGGTATAAATGCATATTTATTCTTTAATAAGATTTATTTTGATCATTTTCTTCTTTGAAGTTTATTTTTCTGAAAATAAACTAAAAAAGGTCTATCGGAAATTTCTCTATTTTCAATCGGACCCATATTAACGGAAAAATGCACGACAATTAGTTTCTGGGATAAATTGAAACAAAATGATAATATCAGGGGTAGTAGTGAAATAACACACGTTTAGAGGATACATTTTCACTTTACCTACTCGCATTGATTGAAAACTTCTCTCGTTCAGATCTTTTCGCATCAAGCTCGAAAGGTAAACTCCAAACCTTTTTGATCGTTTTGCTTCTTAAGATTTTCACGCGATTGATGATTTGATTTCGATGCTCTCGGAGTCTGTTGCTTCGTATACACATCGGATCTCTTTGGCTTAGATCCTCTGTTCTTCAGAGATTGTGACAGCTTCCTGTTTTCAAATCCGTGATTTGATCTGAATTTAATTGAAATATCTATCTGCAGTTATCTCGTTCTTCGTAGTTTTCCTGATCCTGTGTTAAGAGATTCATCTTGAAATACGTATTATCGTGATCGATCGTATTGTCTCACATTTCATTTGCTTCCGAATTGTTTACGTGATTGGAATGTCAAGTTCCTCGTTGATGAGTCTCTGTAGGTCGTAGGATCAGGAATCACATAGTGCAGTCTATAGTTTTGTGTGTTGAATTTTCAAATTGGCAGTAGACCGAGAGTGCTATTCATGTTAGGATGATGATTGGCTAGTTCGTATTCTATTTGAATTTCAAATTGGCAAAAATCTTTGAGTTAAAATGTTTAAGATCTGAGTCTTGTTTGTGTGTGTTTCAGGATCAGTAGCTGAAGGGGAAAATGGGGCTTTCATTTGGAAAGCTTTTCAGCAGGCTATTTGCGAAGAAGGAGATGCGTATCCTTATGGTTGGTCTTGATGCTGCTGGTAAGACCACCATTCTTTACAAGCTCAAGCTTGGTGAGATCGTTACCACCATCCCCACCATTGGTCAGTCAGTCTTCTCTACTTTATAACCATCATTTTTACATAATTTATCCTGCATGATCACCATCTTGCTTATTGGTCATTGCAAGTATAGATGTTGCCTTTTGGATGTTCTATTCTCTAGAATATCAACTCAATACTTTTAGTTGCATGGGGTTTATAAATTTGGATTTAACCAATTGCCTCAATTAATGTTTTTACAAACAAAGATATAAATTAAATGTTGGAGGCTACATTAGAATACTCATTGACAAGTGATTTGGGTACAAACAGTCTTAGGAAACGTGATTATAATTAAATCAACATACTTGATCTGTGGAGAGACTCATTGTATGATCTGTTTTTATACAGGGTTTAATGTGGAAACAGTTGAATACAAAAACATCAGCTTCACTGTGTGGGATGTCGGGGGTCAAGACAAGGTTTCTACCATCTCTTAACTTTCTATGGTTGTAATAGAAAACGTGTCCTCACTTGTGTTCTCTTACAGATCCGTCCCTTGTGGAGGCACTACTTCCAGAACACTCAAGGTCTGATCTTCGTGGTCGATAGCAATGACAGAGATCGTGTTGTTGAAGCAAGAGATGAACTTCACAGGATGTTAAACGAGGTACCTTACTACTACTCTTCACTTACTTGCTCCCTTATAGTCAATCCCATAACGCTGCTTCCATTGGTCTTGTGCTACACTTACGATAGTAATCAGACTAGGAAGCTGACTGACCTATTAATGATTGTAATCTGCAGGATGAGCTTCGTGATGCAGTACTTCTTGTGTTTGCTAACAAGCAGGATCTCCCAAATGCAATGAATGCTGCGGAGATAACCGATAAGCTTGGACTACACTCTCTCCGGCAGCGTCATTGGTGATTATCAAAGAACATTTTTGTTGTTTCGCATTGTTATTGTCTGTGAGCTCTCAAAACATAAAACCAACACTGTTCCGTTGTTCTCTTCAGGTACATCCAGAGCACGTGCGCCACCACCGGTGAGGGACTGTACGAAGGTCTGGACTGGCTCTCCAACAACATTGCTAACAAAGTGAGCCTTCCATTTACAGACACATTCCAGATTATAGTATCCGGGAAAAGTTTTTGAAATTTAGCTGATGTGCAGTTGACTTTGTTCTTCTTCCTATAGTCTACACTATAATGAAAGTTTGCTTTGGTTTTGTAGTCATTTGATATTTGTTCTACGTTTTGCTTGCAGGCTTGAGCTTTGTGAGACGAAAGCTTTGGCTTCTGGGAGAAGCATTATCTCTGCTTCTTGTTCAAAACCTTTTTCTCTCTCTTTTTGTTTTGAATTTTGGTGGTTATGGAGTCGTATAAGTTGCCAGTTAAAAATGATTTATTTTGGGATTGTGATATTAAGATTCTTGTCTTTAACGATAGATATAACAGAACGTTGGTGATGAATTTATTTATCTTTTATTACTTTTGGGACAATGTTCACATGTCCGTGTCAAATTCTCATTTTTCTATGAACATGAAGTAATAATAAACACCGTAGAGAGTTGAAAGAAGTTGTTGATGGTATCGTTGTGTATAGGCGAGAGAACCAGTTTAGAGATGGTCCTGCTAGATTTTCCATGAAGAGTTGACAATTTCAGTTTGATGTTTGTTCTCCGTCATTATCAGGTTCGTCCCATAACTCTACAGAAAGCTATCATAAGCCCGAAGATCTGTTTTTTTTTAAAAAATATATATGAGATCTTTAGCTTGATGTTCCGTGTTCGAACTAGGAATAATGACGATACATTTGTAAACGGCATTTTCTGTATTTCTTCGATGACTTAAACGACTTCATGGACTGAGCTGGTAGCACGAAGAATTTTTTATTGTATTTTCCCGAGGTTGGTTGTGGTCTTGTCCGGGCTCAGGGTTGTGTGTTTTGGGTTAGATTCGCGATGGACGCTGTGAAATCTGTTCTCCGTGGAGGTCATTTGTTGTGCTAAGATGGGGTTATGCAGGCTCTTTGGTGACGGGGTGACAAGAGAATTGATCTACGCCTGCTGTTCATCATGGATTTTGGAAAGTTCATGTAAGCGTTGTAGAGCATGATGTTCCACGATGTCATATTGCCCTGTACGTTGAAGCAACAAAGAGAAAATAGTTGGTAATTCAGTTGGTACCTCGGATAGAGCAGCATCAAGATCCATGACTGGTGGTGGTGGCGGTGGGATGGTTGTAGGAGTTTCGTCCTCAGCAAGCTGTTGGCATGCGGTCTGCGACGAGGGATTCATGGATTTGCTGCTACTGTCAAATCGGACGTGTTTGTTTCAGCCATTTTGATGTGCGTATGTGTATTTCACTTAAAATCTTCAAAAGGCTATTTTATCTTAAACACGTCAAATGATGGATCTCAAAATCTACTCAGAATTTTAGGGTTATAGTTTTGACATGCGTATTGAGAAAGAAATGAATAAAATAAATTTATTACTATGATTTTGTTGGAGTTCCCTCCTTAAGCCCAAAACAAATCAAGCCTTAGTCTAAGAAGAAGAAATATCTAGAAGGAGAAGAAGAGTGTGGATTGAAAAGTGTGTAGAAGTGTGTTGAAGTGTTTAAGAAAAGAAGATGGAGAAGTCTCTAGAATTAGCTTGTAGTTACCCTCCACTAGTATAAATAAGAGTGTAGAGTCCCTTTGTAACATCATCCAAGAATCAAGAAAATAAAGAGAGAAAACATTTGTAAGAGAGAGTTCTCAAAACAAAATCTTTGTAAACCCTTTCCAAAATTATAAAGAGTCTTCTTCTTAAATCTTTTAGTTGTCTAATCTCATCTTCATCTCATCGATATTGGGTAATATTCCCAACAAGTGGTATCAGAGCTAGGCTCAAACATAACATCAAGACCCGTGAGATTCAAGATGGAGGCCACCGTTACCTTTGAAGGTGACATGTTCAAGCTCACGACGGACAACTTCTCTTATTGGAAACCGATGATGGAAGATCACCTTTATTATAAGGATTTGCATGAACCCATCATCATGAAGGAGAAGCCGGAAGGAAAGGATGACAAAACATGGGAAATACTAAACCGAAAGGCGGTTGTTGTAATCCGTAAGTACATTGACCGATCTCTCTTTGAACATGTTTCTACCTACACAAATGCTTTTGAATTATGGACAAAACTTCAATCCATGATTCAAAAGAAAACACCACGAAACAAAGCTCTTCTTGTTCGACGGTTGGTAAAGTTGGAGTACAAGGATGGCCAGAGCATGATGGAGCACTTGAACAATTTCAAGGGGATTGTAAATCAGCTTAACAAAGTTGATATGAAGGTTGAAGACGAAATGCAAGCCCTTTTACTCCTTAGTTCACTACCAGAGAGTTGGGACACACTAGTCGTCACTCTAAGCAATTCAGCACCAGAGGGAAAGCTTACCATGGACACCGTCACTGATAGCCTTCTAAACGAAGAAGTTCGCAGGAAGGAGCGAGGTTCGAGTTCTTATTCAGAAGCTAACATTGTTGATAGAAGGGGTAGAGAAGAGACTCGTGGTCACAATGGAAGCAGAGGACGAGACCAATCTCGAGGAAGATCCAAGTCACGTCCAAGAGTTACATGCTATTATTGTGGTAAGTCGGGTCACATGAAGTCAGAATGTCGGTTTCTCAAGAAAGATAAACAAGCCGGTAATATCAAACCAGACCGGTTCAATCCTACAAAGAAGCATGAGGACAAGACAACGACCATTGTTGAAGACCAGAGCCAAGATTTATATCTTGTTGGAGAATGTAATCTTAGCTCTGATGATAGCTCATGGATCGTTGATTATGGTGCTTCTTTTCACGTCACCCCTCATGGAAGCTTTTTCACAACCTATCAAAGTGGTGACTTTGGTAATGTTCAAATGGGAAATCAAGGAAGAAGCAAGATCGTTGGAAAGGGGGATGTTATTCTTACATCAAACACTGGATGTAAGATAGTTCTCAAAGATGTGAGACATGTTCCCGACATGCGACTCAATCTCATATCAACCGGAAAGCTCGATGATGCCGGCTTGGACAGTCACTTTGGCAGTGGAAAATGGAAGCTAATCAAAGGGAGTTTGATCATGGCTCGAGGAAGAAAAGAAGGCTCATTATACGTAACACAAGCCAAGCTTTACAAGGATGAAGTAAATGTCGCAAGTGATGACATTGATATATGGCACCAAAGACTCGGGCATATGAGTGAGAAAGGTTTGAATATACTTTCTCGCAATAAACTTCTTCCTGATATGAAAGGTACCTCTCTCTCACCATGTCATGATTGCTTAGCCGGAAAACAACATAGGGTCTCTTTCCGAAGATCGTCTACGCCTATGAGAAGAAAGCATATTCTTGATCTTGTGCATACTGATGTATGCTCCATGTCCGAAAAATCCAATGGAGGGGCATCATATTTCGTCACCTTTATTGATGACCATTCAAGGAAGGTATGGGTATACCTTTTGAAGTCAAAAGATCAAGTTCTTGATGCTTTCAAGGAATTTGTAGCCCAAGCAGAGCGAAGTACGGGTCAAAAACTCAAGTGTGTTCGATCTGACAATGGTGGAGAGTACCGAGGTCCCTTTGAAGCATTTTGCAAAGCTCATGGAATCAGGATGGAGAAGACACCACCAAAGATGCCACAACTGAATGGGCTAGCAGAAAGAATGAATCGAACGATTACAGAAAGATTTCGGTGCATGCTCTCTCACGCTAAACTACCCAAGCCATTTTGGGGAGAAGCCATAAAGACTGCAGTGGACATCATAAATCTTACACCATCAGTTCCTTTGGAAGGCGATGTCCCGGAGGAAGTTTGGTCGGGTAAGAAGGTCTCTTACAACCATTTGAAGGTGTTTGGTTGCAGAGCGTTTGTTCATATACCTAAAGATGAACGAGCCAAGCTAGACTCCAAGACTAAAGAGTGCATCTATCTTGGGTCACCAAGAGATGATTTTGGCTATCGGCTTTGGGATCCGGTTAACAGAAAAATTATACGGAGCAGAGATGTTGTTTTCTTAGAAGATCAAACAATCGAAGACATCAACAAATCAAAGAAACCAAAGCTAAGGGTTGTAAGGAATGAAGATTCTCATAAGCCTCAAGATAATGAACAAGTGATTGGAGATGATGGCGAAGGGGATCCTATCATGGACCCGAATGGTGATGAAGGTGAAGAAGAAGTTTAAGTGGAGCCAGAGGAAGAACATGAGCCAAGAAGGTCTGGAAGAGAAACAAGACCATCTGTAAGATATTATCGAGATGAGTACGTTAATCTTACAGATGAGGGGGAGCCTCAAAGCTATGAGGAGGCCATAGGAGACACTCATAAAGATAAGTGGGTTGAAGCTATGCAAGATGAAATGCAATCCTTGCATGATAATCACACTTATGAGCTGATGAAGCTACCAAAAGGAAAGAGAGCCTTGAAGAACAAGTGGGTGTACAGGTTGAAGTATGAAGAGGGAAGCTCAAATCCAAGATACAAAGCTCGATTGGTTGTGAAAGGATTCAACCAGAAGAAAGGCATAGATTTCGAAGAAATATTCTCTCCAGTGGTGAAGATGTCCTCTATCCGAGTGGTTCTTGGTCTAGCAGTGGTTCTAGACTTTGAGATTGAACAACTCGATGTCAAGACGGCCTTTCTACATGGTGAACTCGAGGAGGAGATCTATATGGAGCAACCTGAAGGATTCAAGGTTCCAGGAAAAGAAGACTTGGTGTGCCGACTAAAGAAAAGTCTTTATGGCCTCAAGCAAGCCCCAAGACAATGGTACAAGAAGTTTGACTCCTTCATGGTGGATCACAGCTTCAAGAAAACCAAGAACGATCATTGCGTTTTTATAAAGAGGTACGAAAGCGGCGACTTTCTCATATTATTACTATATGTTGACGATATGTTGATTGTGGGCCAAGATCGCAACAAAATAACCGCATTGAAGAAAGACTTAGGAGAGTCCTTTGCGATGAAAGATCTGGGGCAAGCGAGACAGATTCTTGGAATGAAGATCACTCGGGATAGACCAAAGAAGCTTTTGTGGTTATCCCAAGAACGATATGTTGAAAGGGTGTTGGAGAGATTCAACATGAATAAGGCAAAGCCAGTGAACACTCCACTTGGTGGACATTTCAAGCTAAGTTCGAAGCAAAGTCCAACAAGTGAGAAGGAAAAAGAGGAAATGAAGACTACCCCATATGCATCAGCAGTGGGCAGTCTCATGTATGCTATGGTGTGCACCAGACCCGACATTGCCTATGCTGTAGGAGTTGTGAGTCGCTTTCTAGCGAATCCAGGAAAGGAGCATTGGAAAGCAGTTAAGTGGATCCTACGCTATCTACGAGGCACAACGAAGAAGTGTCTATGTTTTGGCAATGGAAAATTAGAGTTAAGCGGTTATATTGATGCAGATTGGGCTGGTGATAAAGACTCAAGAAAGTCAATATCAGGATATGTGACTACCTTTGCAGGGGGAGCTGTTTCCTGGCAATCGAAGCTACAAAAGTGTGTTGCCTTATCCACCACAGAAGCAGAGTATATCGCAGCAACGGAAGCGTGCAAGGAGATGTTATGGATGAAGAACTTCTTACTTGAGTTGGGAGTAAATCAAGATAAGTATGTTGTGCTATGTGACAATCAAAGCACCATTCACCTAGCAAAGAATCCAAGCTTTCACTCTCGCTCGAAGCATATCGACATTCGGCATCATTGGATTCGAGAAGTTCTTGAAGAGAAGCTTCTACATCTCAACAAGGTACACACCGATGAAAACTGGTCAGACTTTATGACCAAGGTATTACCGATCAAGAAGTTTGAAGATTGCTGCAAAGGCACGGGTATGGCAATTGTTTCGGGCTAAATCGGGAAGGGGGAGATTTGTTGGAGTTCCCTCCTTAAGCCCAAAACAAATCAAGCCTTAGTCCAAGAAGAAGAAATATCTAGAAGGAGAAGAAGAGTGTGGATTGAGAAGTGTGTAGAAGTGTGTTGAAGTGTTTAAGAAAAGAAGATGGAGAAGTCTCTAGAATTAGCTTGTAGTTACCCTCCACTAGTATAAATAAGAGTGTAGAGTCCCTTTGTAACATCATCCAAGAATCAAGAAAACAAAGAGAGAAAACATTTGTAAGAGAGAGTTCTCAAAACAAAATCTTTGTAAACTCTTTCCAAAATTATAAAGAGTCTTCTTCTTAAATCTTTTAGTTGTCTAATCCCATCTTCATCTCATCGATATTGGGTAATATTCCCAACAGATTTCAAGGTAAAAAGATGTTTTGTTATCAAATATGAATTGAGATACAACGGAATTCAATGAAAATCAATAATTATATATATCGGAATACAAGAGAATATAAGATTCAAGCTTATGGGGGGCACCAAGAGAGTAGAGACCAAGCTCCCCTTCCCTCCTTCTTCTCCGCGTAAACCTGGTTTTTGTAAAGATTGTAACGGGGGAGAACTTTTTCTCCGGTATGACTCTAGGGCCGGCTGAGTTAGGGGTTAATTAGGGCTTCAGTTCCAAATTCGTGTCCTCCATATATTAATAGTTAAAGGATTTAATTTTTTTATAAATTTATATTTTTCTAAGAAATTATAAATATAATAAATAAATTTGAAAATGACTAAAATTATTTGATATGTATATAGTTATTTTCATCACAAAATATAAAAAAATATTACTTATTAAATTTTAAAAATATTTTAAAGATTATCTGAATATAAATCTTAGAGGGTAAAAATTTTTTTTTTGCCTTACGGCCCATATAGTATTATGCCGTTCTGTATGAATCTTACACTGAACCGAGTTTGGAATACCTTCCAAATAATAACAAAGGATGAACCGATCATCTGTTACGATCTATCATGTAAATCACTTATGCCAAAACTCAAATTCAGACTGGTCAAATAATGATAATTTATTTTCCACAAAAATAGTATCATGTTATAAATCATGGAGTGGATTGCTATTAACCAAGACCGGAAGAGAAGACCCATCAGCCATGTCTAGGCCCAGCCGCGGCCGCGACCAAGAGGAGAGAGAGAGTCGGCCACTTGGCCGACTTAGTATTAGGTCGACTGGGCTTGGACGACTTAGTATTAAGTCGTCCAGCCTTGGCCGACTTAGGATTAGGATGTTTTCCTTTTCTTGTTATCTTTAGTAGTTTTCCTATTTCCTCTTGGATTAGGTTTTGAATAATTTCCTTTTTACTTATACTTTGTAATCCTTATAAAAGGAACCTCTATTGTTCATTAATAAGTGAGATCGAATTCCCCATTCTTTTACAACACGTTATCAGCACGATAGCCTCCAGAACCGTGAGACAAAATCGAAACCTAAAAGCCTAAACCGGCGACCACACTTAAACCCTAGATACGTTCTTCGTTCATCCTTGAACCCAGACGACTCCATCTCGAATCCTTGACGTCCTCAGCTCACGTCCCAGCTCAGACGAAACCCGTCCAGCTTACGATCGCATCCGAGACAGACCCGCGTCCGTCCTCAGCTCGCGCCTGCCCCCGTCTGCGACCCGATAGGAGACATCAAGCATCCGTTCGTCTCAGCTCGAAGTTTCATATGTTCTCTCTCTCTCTCTAAAGGTGGTCCGGTTCTAAACCTCTACGAAACAAAGGTATACCGTGATCTGAGAACCTAGAAAGATCAAAACCCTAATCCATTATTATGGAAACTTTGTTCTTGATGAAACCCTAGAAATCACAAATTAAAATCTACAAATCTTATAACTAGTAACCAGAATCGATTCCATTAGAATTTGTTTGATTGATCAATTGTTCCTGATCAGAATTTAAGAAACCCTAATTCTGGAATCAAAACCCTAAACCTAAAAGAATGAATCCGAATTTAATTGTTCTTGATTGAGTGTTTGATGATCTGAGGTTTTAGGATTAATAGATTGCTTGAATAATCTAAATCAATTTAAACTCTAAAGGCCTTGAAACCTTGAAATCATATTGATTAAACCAGCAGCCTGTATTGTTTAAATTGAAACCCTAAATTCATAAATTGAATCCAATAGAAATCGGATTTGCTTAGGCTGTTTACATTACATCTAAATCTGAAAATTGAACTGCATTCGTATTGTTTAAAAACCGACCAGCATATAGAACATACGAATTCGAATCTGATTACATTTATAAAGCATATGGACGTGTGGCTTTAAATCTCTCTGTCACATATAGAATCATAATTAGGATTGTTCGCACCATGGTCAAATAGATTTACATAGCCGATCCTATTGTTTAAAAACATGGCCGAATAAGGCATGCTTGTAGCCGATTTGTTTTGAATGTCTAAAGGTCGAATGATCACATTGTGAATCTGAATTTTAAATGACAATGTGATCCAGATGTCGAAAATCTCAAATCTAGACTACGCAGCCCTTAATCTCTCTGGAGATAACTATCTACAGTGGGCGCTAGATACAAAGATCAACCTGAGGTCAAAGGGACTCGGTGATACTATCATCGAGGGAAACAATGAGAATGATAATAACAAATACAGGGCGATTAGTATTATACGCCATCACCTCATTGAAGGTTTAAAGGATCAGTACTTAACAATGGAAAATCCACTAGACCTTTGGACCGCTTTACAGCATAGATATGATCACCAGAAAATGGTGCTACTTCCAAAGGCTAGATATGAATGGAAGAATCTCAGATTCATGGACTATAAGTCTGTGGATGAATACAATTCTGTATTGGTGAAAATAGTTTCAATGATGAGACTGTGTCGTGAAGAAGTAACCGAGAAGGAGTTACTTGATAAGACCTTCTCTACATTCCATTCAACGAATGTGTTGCTGCAGCAGCAGTATAGAGAGAGAGGATTCGCCACATACACTGATCTGATCTCGTGCCTACTTCTGGCCGAGCCAAATAATGAACTCCTGATGAAGAACAGTGAGATGAGACCTCCAGGATCAGAACCATTACCAGAAGCTCACAAAGCTGAAAAGAAAGATCCCAAAGAAAGCAACCACGTCTATAATGAGAGAAGAACACACGGCAGAGGCCGTGGTGGGTACAAGGGACGTGGTGGCCGTGACAATTATGCTTATGTTCGTGGATATGGAAACCACAATAACCGTGGTCGTGGTTCCAACTATGGCCGTGGAAGAGCCAATTTTGGCCGCGGTCGAGGCGGTATATCTAAGTCGTCTTACTCGACCAAATCTGTTTGTCACAGGTGCGGGATGAGTAACCATTGGGCCAAGAATTGTAGAACCCCTAAACATCTATGTGAACTATATCAAGAGAGTCTTAAGAACAAGAAACCAGAAGCTCATATGGTTCACGACAATGGGTATGATGCTGATTATGATTTCGACCATGAAAAGGATGATCCAATGGATCACGAGACATCCGATTGTCTTAAAGACTAAATTCGATTTTTAGTTTTGATTGTTCTGTGATTGCTTTGGTGTTTTTATTTTTGTTGTTTGAATTTAAAATATGAAAGCTTTAAAGTTTTATAAAGTCTCTGAGATTAGAAATCTTCTTATATAGAATGAATGAGATGAGTATACTCGTGGTGGATAGTGGCTCAGGTCACACAATTCTTAGAGACAAAAGATACTTCGTCAATCTCATAATGCAAAGTGCAAACATACACACTATTGCGGGCGTGGCCGGCCTGATTTAGGGTCACGGCCAAGCTTATATATTGATGCCTAAAGGCACTCGTCTAGAGATTAAAAATGCCTTGTATTCCCCTAGCTCTAAAAGGAGCTTATTGAGTTTCAAGGATATAAGATTGAACGGTTTCCATCTTGAAACATGGGAAGAAGGAAATAAAGAATTCCTTAACATATTTTCGATCACCCAAGGCAATAGGACGGTCCTAGAGACCGTACCCGCAATAGCTACTGGTCTATACTATGCAAAGATCAGTATGATCGAGGCTAATGCCTGCGACAATTTCACTCTATGGCATAACCGGCTTGGCCATCCCAGTACTAATATGATGCGAAAACTAATAATGAATTCACAAGGGCACACGTTCAAAGGATTTGTCCCAAACAATCTCACATGTGCAGCATGTGCACAAGGGAAACTCATAACTAGGCCATCACCAGCCAAAGTGGATAAAGAGATCCTAAATTTTCTGGAAAGGATTCAGGGAGACATATGTGGACCAATACACCCACCTAGTGGGACGTTTCGGTATTTCATGGTCCTGATTGATGCATCGACCAGATGGTCGCATGTTTGCCTACTATCCACACGGAACTTGGCATTTGCACGCCTACTTGCTCAGATAATAAGACTTAGAGCACACTTTACAGATTTCCCCTTAAAGACTATACGTCTAGACAATGCTGGTAAGTTTACGTCCTAGACGTTTAATGAATATTGTATGTCCATGGGGGTAAGTGTAGAACACTCCGTGGCACATGTACATACACAGAACGGCTTGGCCGAATCCTTCATTAAACGTATCCAGCTGATCGCCAGACCATTACTCATGAGGTCTAAACTACCGGTATCAGCGTGGGGACATGCCGTATTACATGTAGCAGAACTGATTCGCATCAGGCCATCTAGTGAGCATAGATATTTGCCATCCCATTTACTCACGGGTCATGAGCCAGACATGTCCCACATCAAAACATTTGGATATGCCGTATACGTTCCAATTGCTCCACCACAGAGAACTAAAATGGGACCACAAAGGAGGATGGGAATATACGTTGGATATGACTCCCCAACCATTATAAAGTATCTTGAGCCAACAACCGGTGATTTGTTTAAGGCCAGATACGCAGACTCACAGTTTGATGAGTCCACATATCCGACCTTAGGGGGAGATAACGGCCGGTTGAGAAATGAAATCGAATGGTCTCGACCATCAATATCTTGGCAAGATCCTCGGACTAAATAATGTGATATGGAAGTCCAAAAGATTATACATCTTCAAAAGCTAGCTAATCAACTGCCAGATTCATTTGCTGACCCAAATAGAGTGACAAAGTCATACATACCGGCTTGTAATGCACCAATACGAATAGACGTCCAGAAGGGACAAGGTCAAGTGGCTACAGAGTCTAAACAACGTCTCAAACGTGGTAGACCTATTGGTTCCAAAGATAAACAGCCTCGGAAGTCCAAGAGAGGTGCTGGATCCGAGAGCATCAAGAAAACCGTCCAGAACATTAATGGACCGGCCGAGCCGACCCAGACGGTCGAGCCAAGTGAGCCGGCCATGCCAAATGATCCGACCGTTCCAAATGATGGGGTTCGGGACGCCGAACTTCATGGGACACAAGAGCCGGACAATCAAGAGATCTCTATAAACTATATAATGTCTGGAATGAAATGGAACAGAAATGATATCGACGTCGATGATATATTTGCTTATAAAGTAGCACTTGAGATCATGGAAAAAGATGAGGATCTAGAACCCACGTCCATATATGAATGCATGCAAAGATCAGATTGTATCAAATGGAAAGAAGCTATAAACGTGGAGTTAGAATCATTAAAGAAAAGAAGCGTTTTTGGCCCTATAACCGTGACACCTAGAGATGTCAAACCAGTGGGATACAAATGGATCTTTGTGAGAAAGAGAAATGAGAAAGGAGAAGTAGTGAGATACAAAGCACGGCTTGTAGCACAAGGATTCTCACAGAGACCAGGAATAGATTATGAGGAAACTTATTCCCCTGTGGTGGATGCAACTACATTACGATATTTGATCAGTCTGGCCGTGAAAGAGAAACTTGATCTGCGCCTAATGGATGTAGTAACAGTGTATCTGTATGGCCCATTGGATAATGAAATTCATATGAGAGTTCCAGAGGGTATTGAGCTCAAAGATAAGAAAGGTTCTCGAGAACAACATTGTATTAAGCTGAATAAAGCCTTATATGGTTAGAAACAATCAGGTCAAATGTGGTACAATAGATTATCAGAGTACCTAATGAAAGAGGGTTATAAGAACGATCCAATAAGTCCATGTATTTTTATAAAGAGATTCGACAGCAAGGGCTTTGTGATTATGTCTGTCTATGTGGACGACCTGAATGTAATTGGAACCTCTGGAGAAATTTCCCGAACAGTCGAATGTCTAAAGAAAGAATTCGAAATGAAAGACTTAGGAAAAACTAAGTTCTATTTGGGACTGCAATTTGAGTATGTAGAAAATGGAATCCTTGTGCATCAAAAGACATATACAGAAAAGATACTCAAGCAGTTTAATATGGACAAGGCTCATTCCTTGTCAAGTCCTATGGTCGTGAGGTCCTTAGACCTGGAAAAGGACCCATTCGGACCAAAGAAGCCGGACAAGGAGATGCTCGGACCGGAAATGCCTTACCTAAGTGACATTGGAGCCTTAATGTATTTGGCTAGCCATACAAGACCGGACATTAGTTTTGCCGTGAGTTTACTGTCTAGATTCAGTTCATGTCCGACACTTAGGCACTGGAACGGAATAAAACATATGTTCAGATTTCTGCAAGGAACAGCAGACCTCGGATTGTTCTATACCGGCCGACCAGGAAAGAACTTGGCCGGATATGCAGATGCTGGGTACTTATCTGACCCACACAATGCTAGATCTCAGACAGGTTATGTGTTTATACACAGTGGGGTTGCAGTATGTTGGCGGTCCACAAAATAAACCTTAGTGGCAACATCCTCTAATCATGCCGAGATCATAGCCATGTTTGAAGCAAGCTGAGAGCTTTTGTGGTTGAGGAACATGACCGGCCATATTCTTAAAGAGAGTGGCTTGGCCGTGGGAAAGGAAAAAGAAGAGCCAACGATCATCTATGAGGATAATGCAGCTTGCATAGCTCAGCTCAAAGATGGATACATTAAGGGAGATAGAACGAAACACATCTTGCCCAAATTCTTCTTCACCCACGACCTGCAGAAGGCTAATGAAGTTCAAGTGGTTCAAGTTCGGTCCAGTGACAATTCAGCCGATCTTTTCACCAAGTCTCTGCCAACCTCAACATTCAAGAAGCTGGTTCATCAGATAGGAATGCGCCAGCTGAAGGATCTTCAGTGATGCCTTCATCAGGGGGAGTGTCATGTGTTGTACTCTTTTTCCTGTCTACGGTTTCCATTTTTTCCCACCTTGGGTTTTTGGTTTTCCTAGAGAGGTTTTAATGAGGCAACGTCGTGCATGATACAAACCCATATGGTTATAGCATCCAAGGGGGAGTGTTATAAATCATGGAGTGGATTGCTATTAACCAAGACCAGAAGAGAAGACCCATCAGCCATGTCTAGGCCCAGCCGCGGCCGCGACCAAGAGGAGAGAGAGAGTCGGCCACTTGGCCGACTTAGTATTAGGTCGACTGGGCTTGGACGACTTAGTATTAAGTCGTCCAGTCTTGGCCGACTTAGGATTATGATGTTTTCCTTTTCTTGTTATTTTTAGTAGTTTTCCTATTTTCTCTTGGATTAGGTTTTGGATAATTTTCTTTTTACTTATACTTTGTAATCCTTATAAAAAGAACCTCTATTGTTCATTAATAAGTGAGATCGAATTCCCCATTCTTTTACAACATATCCAAAACTAATGAGTATACACCAAACTCGAAGAGATTCCCATCAGAGTGCCACCATTTATTACGATGGATCTTCTAAATCGGGTTTTAAAGAGTGAAACCTACCTCCAACGATTTAACCTTTTTTTTGCCTCGACTCTTACGGTCCATAGAACGCTGGGCCGGCCCGAATGCGATATGATATCTCTATTTTGTCCATACAATCACAAATAAGAAAATGCTTTAGTGGACGCAATGCGCATGCATGAATGCGATTGATTGATATATTTTTTTACATGTGTGCTTAGCTTTCGAGACGTTTCAAGGGATTATATTAATCTCTTATATTAAACTAATACCAACGACAATTTTTTTTTTTTTAATATTATCAATATCACCTTATGCTTAATTCATATCCAGTACAATTTCCAAATGTTCGTTGGACAATAAAAAACACATAAAAAAAAAGTTGCAAAAAACAATAAAAAACACATTCCACTTGTGACACATTTTTTTATGAGGTCCATTAGATTTTTGGACAACTTAGTTTTTTTTATTATTTTTCGTATTGTACTTCGTGATTTCATTTGTTTTTATCTCAAAATCTAAAATATATTAAATAAAAATAATTGTCATAATAAACTATATTTAAAATTCTCTATTTTTTAAGTTCTATTTTCATATATGTATGGTAACTTGTAAACAAAATTAATTGTGGACGTGGATTCCAAAACGTGGATAGTAGAGTTATACACTAGTTGTGGACATGAACACCTTAACTCAGAGGTCATTGCTTATACCTTTAAAAACTTGTTCTTCGCTATAGTCTCCGGTAATAAGAAACTCAGATAACCATGTTTCCACTGTTACTCCCACCGTCACCGGCACCGCCGATACCATCACCACGATCGAGATTTGGTTCTAACTCGTTAAAGGTCTCATCTTTCGATCCGATGTACATCGATCTGCTAGAGACTTCCTCGTGACCACATCCAATACAACGCAGCTAGCTCTCGATCTTCGATAAGACAGCTCGATCAGAGATGTCTTATCCATTGGAGCTCGATCAGAACTGTCTTATCAGAGATCGAGAGCTAACTAGTTGTGTTGGATTGGATGTGGTCACATGGTAAATCTTCAGCATCCAAAAATGAGATTTTTAAACCGCTAGATGGTGGTGGTGGCATCGGCGGTGCCTGTGACGGTGGGAGTAACGGTGGAAACGTGGTTATGTGGGTTTTTCCTTGCCAGAGACTATAGCGAAGAATAAGCTCTTAGAGGTATCAGCCAACAACTTTCGTGGTAAGATGTCCATGTCCACAACTAGTATATAACTCTACTATCCACGCTTTGGTGTCCACGTCCACACTTAATATTGTTTACACGTTAATATATATATATGAAGATGGATCTTAAAAAATAGAGATTTTTATGTATAATTTATTATGATAATTATTTTTATTTAATATATTTTAGAATCTGAGATAAAAGTAAATGAAAACATAAAGTGGAATAAAAAGAGGAAAAAGATTCATGTGATAAGAAGAAAACAACTTTTATATTAAAAACATAAAACAATGAGAGAAAGAATAAAGTCTAGGGTCATAAGAGTCTTTTTGACATGAGAAAATGTGTCTCAAACACTAAATGTCCTATAGTGTAATTGGAAAGCGAGAAATTGTCGGCGTAAAAAACTCATGCATGAATGCGATTGATTGATATATTTTTTACATGTGTGCTTAGCTTTCGAGACGTTTCAAGGGATTATATTAATCTCTTATATTAAACTAATACCAACGACAATTTTTTTTTTTTAATATTATCAATATCACCTTATGTTTAATTCATATCCAGTACAATTTCCAAATGTTCGTTGGACAATAAAAAACACATAAAAAAAAGTTGCAAAAAACAATAAAAAACACATTCTTTTGACTTCAACGTTGTAATTAACTAATTCAGTCGGTTGGAGATATAATCTTTCACGTGTAATACTGCAGTGCAAAGATCTGGACTTTGACCAAAACAATATCTGAATATGAAAACAACTTTTAAAATATACGAACATATAGGTAAGAAGAAAATAGAGTTCCGTTTAGTCAGAAAAAAAAAAAAAAGAGTTCCAGTGAGTTAATATATTTGTCAAAAAATATTATAAGGTTACATGTTATAAATAAAAAGGGTGAGAGTTTTGATGATTCCAAGTGAGACAACCATTTATGAGGTTTATTTTAGACATGCAGGCTCCCAATCTCTTTTCGATTTTTGAACATATGGCATGATAGTTTACCCAATAAAAAAAAACATATGGCATGACCGTAAGACCATGATTAACCTCAGTCTTTTAACTGGAGTTCTTAGCTTCGGCTAAGAGACGGTTCTTAGATTTTCTTAGATTTTAACTAAGAAAAGTTAAGAACCGTCTCTTAAATAAAAGATATAAGACCAATCTCTTAGTCGAAAAGTATAAAAAAAAAATAAAAAAACAAAAAAATATCAAATCATGAGTTAAGAACCCCGGCTAAAAGACCGGGGTTAATCATGCCCTAATCAATGCAATACATAGTTAAAAACTTATAACATATGGCATGATAGTTTACCAAAAAAAAACATATGCATGGCATGATAGTAAGTTAGTAACCAATGCAATACACAGTTAAAAACTTACCAGATCCATTATTTACTTCAATTAAGTTCCGTGAAAGTAATTACTTCTAGTGCTTCCAATATATTTGAACGTATATATTTTTGTATAACAGAACAATAAAATAATATAGACCCAAAACGCGTGTGAATATGTGATGTTAATGTGTTGGATTTAAAATTATTATTTTCCGTTTAATATTTTTAAATTAAAGGATATCGATTGGTAAAAATACAAAGTTCCATTATTTTACCATATTACAGAGATTTTTCCATTTTAAATTTCAAGTCGAATATCAATGTCATGACTAAGTCAGGCACTTATTTGAATATATATAAATGTGCTGATGTTGTAACTAGGCCTGAAACAGATCGGATATCCGGGCAATTCGAATTCGGATCTTTATCCGGCGGATCCATAATTTTATTATCATTATCTGGATCTGGGGTTGTTGGATATCCGGGTGTCGGATATCCTTCTAAAAATTATAATATCCGTCGGATATCCATATCCGGATTTGGATCTTTAAAATAAATAAAAAATAATATTAATATATATAAAAATATTAAAAATAATTTTAAAATAAAAAAAATAATGTTTTTAATTAGAAATGTATAATATTACAAAATTTACATGTACTATTATAAAAATGAAAATATATTAAATAAAGTTAGTTTTTATATATAGATATTACTATTTTTGAAATAGTTATTAATAAAAATTACGGATCCGGATATCCGGATTAAAAAATTAAGATATCTGAATCCGGATCCAGCTTTGACGGATCCAACATTTTACTATCCGGATTCGGATTCGGCCCTTCCAAATATCAGGATTTTCGGATCGGATCCGGATCGAATCTAGATTTCGGATAAAATGCCTAGTTGTAAGCATAGGAGCCCAGAGCCTCTCGAAGCTTTTTTACACACGTAAACTAATTACATTTCTCTTTTCCTTTTCAGTTCATGGTAAAATTGTAAAATCTTCTAATGGACTGTTTAAAAAATAATCCGAATAAAGGTGGAAAATACTTATTCTCTGAGAGGTCTCAGTGATGATAACCTTGCTGTAAAGGATGGTTTAAATTAGGTCCGGATTGGATATGTGAGAAATTTTAAGATATTTAGATCTGGATCTTTATCCGGCAGATTCATAATCTGGATACAGAGTTTTTGGATATCCGAGTGTCGGATATCATTCTAAAAATTATAATATCCGGCAGATATCCGAATCCGGATTTGAATCCTTAAAATAAATAATATTAATATATATAAAATATTAACAATAATTTAAAAATAAAAATATATATAATGTTTTTAATTATTTCTATGTATAATATTACAAAATTTACATAAAATTTATATATACTATTATAAAAATGAAAATATATTAAATAAAATTAGGTTTTATAAATAAATATTACTATTTTTGAAATAGTTTTTAATAAAACTTACGGATCCGGATATCCGGACTAAAAAATCAAGATATCTGGATCCAGATTCGGTTTTTACGGATCTAACATTTTACTATCCGGATCTGGATTCGGCCTCTCCGGATATCCGAATTTTCGGAACGGATCCGGATCGGATCTCGGATAAAAGTCCCTAATTTAAATCACTAATAAAATTATCAAGAAAACTATTCGTCTAAATGAAATGACTAATATAGACAAAAAAAATCGTTCGGCGAGATATCATTTATGAGTATTTCGTCATTAAAGTGACATGATATGAGACGTGTTGGTGTTTTTAAAGAAGACACATATATGCAAACAAAATACGCTATAACGAAAACAAGCAGATTGTGATATAAGAAAAAAACACAATTATGAAACCACCAAAGTTTGGATAAACCTCTAACAAATTATCCGTCTAACAAAATGGAACTCTTGTCCTGCTTATATTTTCAGGTTACCTAGATTCAGTCCCTAGCTCAACCCCATATTGATCGCAATATATATATATATATATATTGAATTATACAGAGGTATCCTGCCCACAGAAATGATCCAGACTAGTCAAATGATCGCAATATATAATTTGCTTCTGGAAAAATATTACAAAAAGAGAGTATTTTAAAATTTGAACGTGATGTAAGCCAAGATTAAAATTTAAAACTGTTTTTATTTCTGTTGATAGTATATAAAATTATACTTTTTCTGTCGGCTATAAAAGTTAAACATGATCTGATCTAAGAAGAAATACGTGTCAGGCGTCGATAAGTTCCGGGTCATAAAAATAAAATAATATAGTAGTCTAATAAACCTACCAATCTGAAATTAGCATTAAACTGCATTATAGCTGTGGAATTTTTGGCACATTGTTTTCTTTTGCTAATGTAACGACAAAAGTTCATCTGATAAAGGCTCACTGGCTCAGATGGTGGTGGAAGCAGTTAAAGACCGAAAGTTTGGTCGTCTTTCAGGGCTTAGTAAGTGTAATCGTACTTTGGAGTGGAGAGTTTCATTGGAACTAACTTCAGCAAACAGAGAAGCCTATATTGTGGTCTAAACTGTCTAAAGAAAATAGAGTTCAATCTTATGTTGCCTTTGGCTATCCTGTTTGAGAATGAGAAAATTGTAGCCTGTTTCTGATGATATTAGAGCTATACATGGAAAGTCTTTAAGTTGTTGACTGATAGACCAAACATCTTTTAAAAAATAGACATAACCGTAAAACTTCAGCAAAAGACGTTTATGTTCCTTCAAAAAAAATGAAAAAGTCGAGTGAATTTCATCTATAAAAACATCTCCTCACACCCTGGATGATAATTATACATACCATCTATTGCTACTTGAGCATAAAAGAGCCATTCATAAGAATCACATATATGAAAGGCCACAAAGACTCTCAATACTTGTGCATCAATGTATAATTTTCATTCCTAAAAGAAAATCACGTTACAAGATCCATGAAGTCCAAAGCCCTTTGTCAAAAAAAAAAAGATCCATGGAGTCCAGTTACAAAAAAAAAAAAAAAAATCCATGAAGTCTTTTTAATTCAGCGGTTCATCAAAAGTTCACTAATAATTCTACATAAAAAGTCTCGAGTTTGAATTATAAAAATACAGTTTACTATATATTAATGAAAGAGAGTTTTCATATAACACTCAAGTGTAGTGTAAGTAAAATGATTAGATATGATTTTTTTATAAGATATGAAGAATTGTCGCTTGTAAAATTGTTATGACAATACTTTCATAATTTTTAATAAGATAATAAATCAGTTGTTGGAGAGCAATTATAATCATTCGAATAGAGCTCATCGAATAACATAACTCGGCATTTTTCTCTTCATCAGTCTAATTCGGTCCAGGTCGGCCAACTAAAGTCGGTCGAGCTAAATTAAAGTCGGCGTAAGATTAGACCAATTTGAAAAAAAAGAAAGAAAGAAGACATGTATATAAAGGAAGAGCCTTAAGCCAAAACAGATATTCACAAACATACGCAATTTGGCACAAGAGTTAGAGTTTACATTATTCTCGTCAGTTTAATCTAATCTCCATAAAAGTCTAATAGTTCTCTTGTAATCGTCTCAATGATCATCAATAAACATCTTTCAAAACCCACCATCGAGTTCGTGTATACTTCTAGTACGTGCTGAGTTCATATTAAACATCAGTGTTACAAAATAATAGTTTATGTTTTTGTGTAATCTCGTATTTTTACATGTTATATGGGTGTTTAATTCAGATTTTGGTTCATTTTATTTAGTATTTCGATTTATAAAAATGAGATACCACAATAAAACATATATACTTTAGTTGATACATACTTTTCAATTTTTGATACCATAATTATATTTGTTTTTAATAACACTTTGTGAAATTTTTGTTTATTTGATTATGAATCAGATTTATTAACAAACATAAAAATATTTTAGTAAAAATATTTTTCATATTTTATTTAACTATTAAAAATAATTAGTAAAATAAAAAATAAATAATGATAATTTCCATAAAATAAAAATAAGAAAAAATTAGTAATATCATATTATTATTAAATAACTAAAATTTAGCACAACTATCTGTCAACAATAAATATTTTATTTAATTTGATGAAAATAGAAAGATAATTACACCAATTTATAACTTAATTAGAGATCTTTATTTTTTACCTTTTTTCTTTGTTTCCGAGTGATTGGTGTTTCGTTGGCTTAATCAAAAACTTGTGTAATTTTTGATTTAATCAATATTTTTTTAGAAAGAAATAAAACTTAAAACATTTTATTAATATCCGTTTTTAATATCAAGATCATGTTAATAAAATAAATTATATATATGATCACTTTCATCATATAATATAAATAGAATTATATCTATACTATTATTTTAATTAATTAATTTTTTAGTTTATTCAGTTTTATCAGTTTATAAACTGTACCATATATATATATATATATTGTGTTTTTGTAAAAGTAATATTTATTTGATTTGTTCAGTATTATCAAATCCAAACTATTTTTCTGTTTTTGATTAGTTCACTTTTATCAGATTGAGCATGATCATCACAAATAACATATGTTGAGGAGGATTAGTTTTTAACAATTCGAAGGTCTAAAATATACTCCGTGTGACACACACATGCCACTTCTTTGGAGGCTGTAACGACCTTCCACGAGGAATTCATAGTCTTGTTCCAATCTTATTATATTACTACTCACTTTTGAATCTACCTTTTCGTTAAATTTTTCTTTTTACATTTACGAAAATGAATTTCCAAAATGATTTATAATATTTAAATTCAACTGCTTAGTTTTCTCTTTAAAAAGAAAATTCTTTTGAATTTGTAGTAAACTATATTTTAGCTTTCATCTCTCCTAGTGACGTCAACCGATGATAAAATGAAATAAAATACAAGATAAATTTTCATTTTCAAATTCACTGGAAAATATATTGGGCAATTCTCATAGACTGTTTTCGAGTTTTGGTCACAAAAATATACTACAAGGAGGAAAATGACCAAAATGTTTCATTTAATAGGTAAAATGACACTAATACCCTAGATATATAAAAAATAATATGTTTTCAAATTCAAATTTTTTTATAAAATTTTTTTTTGAAGTTTTTATTTTGAATTTTTTTATTTATTTATTTTTTCAAATTTTCTTTCTGTAATTTGAAAATACTTTTTGAAACTATTTTTCAAATTTTTATTTTCAAATTTTTATTTTCAAAATTTTAATATTTATTTTTTATTTTATAAAATTTTAAACCTCAATCCCAAATCCTCCGTCCTTAACTCCAAACCCTAAAGCTTGAATTAGTAACTCCAAGGGTATAAATGTATATTTACCTCTTTAATGAAACATTTTGGTCATTTTGATCCTCAGAGTCTATATTTATGACAAAAACTTTTTTAGTGGTATCATAGGGTATTTCTCAAATATATTTCCTATATATGAAAAGAGAAACATTACAACATTTGAAATAACCATGTATCATCACCATAATGATTTTTAGTATCTCTAGAGAAAAAAAGTTTGTCCATCTAAATATATGATAAGTTTTTTATTAAACTAACCATAAATTAATTATTAATATTTTTCATTCTTTTCATAAATAAAAATTACGAAATTACCTAATATGTCTAAAGTATATATGAAAATTAATGATTTTGAATAATAAAGATTTGATAAATTAGTGTATCTTCTATCATTTTTCAATTTTAACTCATTAAAATAAACTAAACAACCACATTAACCATATAATATAAATTTAGATTTTCCATATATGTTATATTTTGAATTTTGAAAAGCGACTATAAATTACTAAAATTGTTAAAAGTTTTACATAAAAATTTGCATGAATAATGGTTCAAAATGTTTGTTATGACAAGA
The DNA here is from genome assembly GCF_020379485.1 of Brassica napus. Taxonomy (NCBI): domain Eukaryota; kingdom Viridiplantae; phylum Streptophyta; class Magnoliopsida; order Brassicales; family Brassicaceae; genus Brassica; species Brassica napus. Next base: position 16,222,368 of record NC_063452.1, read on the forward strand.
TAAAAATGATTACAAAATCATATAAGTATGAAAACTCATTTAATAAATAAGATTATATATATATATATATATATATATATATATGTTAATATCGTTTAAATTAACTACATACCATATAAAATAAATAAATATTTTAATTTTGAAATTTTTTTTGAACAATTTTTTTTTTGATAAAAGCTTTGAACAAATATTGACAATTTAATAGTTAAATTTTAAATTTGCATTGATTTTTTTTATAAAATTATAAATTACAAAAACTATCAAACATCACACAGTGAAATTTTTTGCTATCAGTGATTCAAATTTTTTTATTATAAAAAGATACAAATGATCAAAAAAATGAGTAAAAAATATTATTTAGTAAATATCAATATTAAACATATAGTATTTATCTATGTTAATATCATTTAAATTTAATTATATACCATATAAAATAAAAAGTGTTTGTTTGGATTAAAAAATTTTATTTATGTGTTCACATCAATTTAATAATATACGTAATAGTTACTGAATTTATAATATTTAATATATATTTATTATTTCATAATATGTAAAATAAGAAATATATAATACGTAAAAATAATTTATATATAATGTTCATTTCGCGCAAGGCGCGAATTGCGCGGATCATAACCTAGTTTCTATAGTATACCTGAAAGTTGAATTCAGTTTCATTATATAAAACTTGTATTACATAGAAGCAAAATAAGTAAATTATTAGTTAATTTGTTCGGATTTACCCTTCGTGCTACGTCTATTTAACCAAACGTTGTGGTAGCCTTCATGGAAACTACTCACAAGCCAAAACTCAAAGTTACTAACTTAAACTTGGCATATCCTTTAGAAAACAAAACTACTATTTTCCTTAACTTCTCAAACACCCAAGAAAACATTTTCAGTTATATCCTAAAACCCACCCCAAAACCCTTTTTTCCTCAAAATGGCCCCAGAGATTTCCGTAAACACGCTCAGTATATCCGAGAAGGTACATCAAGCACCTTCAAAGAGAGCTTACGTGACGTTTTTGGCAGGTGATGGGGACTACGTGAAGGGAGTCGTGGGATTAGCAAAGGGTTTGCGTAAGGTCAAAAGTGCTTACCCTCTTGTTGTTGCTATGTTACCTGATGTGCCTGAGGAACATAGGGAGATCTTGAGGTCTCAAGGCTGTGTCCTGCGTGAGATTGATCCTGTTCATCCTCCAGACAACCAAGTTGAGTTTGCTATGGCGTATTATGTTCTCAACTACTCAAAGTTGCGTATTTGGAATGTAAGTATTTCGATTCTTAACAAAAAATCTAGTTCATCAAGATATATGTTATAGTTTTTTTTTTAAAGAAAAAAAAAGATAAGTTATTGTTGAATATCTATGCGGTTTTACTTGTTGCAGTTTGAAGAGTACAGCAAGATTATGTATCTGGATGCAGATATTCAAGTCTTTGACAATATCGATAACCTCTTTGATTTGCCTGATGGGTATTTCCATGCCGTGATGGATTGTTTCTGTGAGAAAACATGGAGCCACTCGCCGCAGTATTCCATTGGGTATTGTCAACAGTGCCCGGAGAAGGTCACGTGGCCGGAAGATATGGAATCTCCACCACCTCCTCTGTATTTCAACGCTGGTATGTTTGTGTTTGAGCCTAGCCCCTTGACTTACGAGAGCCTCCTTCAAACCCTAGAGACCACACCACCTTCACCTTTTGCAGAACAAGTGAGTTACATTAAGTTTAATAATTGATTATATATCTGATTATACTTAAGACCTGGTTTTGTTAATTTTGGTATTTGGTATATTTTTGTAACTTTGCTTTGGCAGGATTTTCTCAATATGTTTTTTGAGAAAGTGTACAAACCGATCCCTCTGGTTTACAATCTTGTTCTTGCTATGCTTTGGCGTCACCCTGAGAACGTGGAGCTGGAGAAAGTCAGGGTTGTCCACTACTGTGCAGCTGTAAGTAGTGACCCCTTTGCTTTACAAACCGGAGCCGGTTTTTTGGCTTGTTGCTGAATTTTGATTCCTTTTACTATTGATGATGAAATTGATAGGGATCCAAGCCATGGAGGTACACAGGAGAAGAAGCTAACATGGACAGAGAAGACATCAAGATGTTAGTTGATAAATGGTGGGATGTATATAACGATGAATCACTCGATTTCAAGTCGAAAATCCCTGTAGATGTGGAAGAGACCGTTACAAAATCTACCATCCTAGCTTCGGTACTCGAACCGGAAATGACCTACATTCCTGCACCTTCCGCTGCTTGAGATGGTCTAGAAATAAAGTGCAAAAAGACTTGGCATGTTCCTCTATCTATTTTCTTTTGATATATATGTATACATAGTTTGAAATAGTATAAGCAGAAATAGAAACCCTTGCGCGTTGAAATTACAGTTCTCAGGTTCCCTTTCTCGACCCGAGACGTTATGAAATAGTATATGCTAGTGTGTAAGGTGTTAACCTATAAGGAATTGGAGTATTTGTATTGCTGTATCTATGTGAAGCTTTGCTAAAGATATATTTACTATTGGTGTTCTAATTTCTATATTGGTTAAGGTGTCCTATTGATTATCCCTCCATCATATTCTGTAAGCATGATTGAAAACAAACAGAACAGTAAGTGATGCAAAAGTGTGTTCTTGGCCTTGGACAATCTGAGATTGATTTTCTTAAAAAATAATATGGAAGGTTTCTGTAGACAAGTCTGCACTTAGCCCGACGATTCATCTCGGCCCGTGGTGGAAACATCTTTAAGAAATAAGAGATGCAATTCTAGGAGATATTGCAAAACCAAAAGATTAAACGAGTTTATCGTCCGATCCAACTTTAAGAACATTGTTGAAAGCTTCATCGACATCTTTAATATGGATACTAAATTCTGACTCGAGTCTATCTACTATAATTCGAAAAGTGATTATATTGATTTGTTATTTTATCCAAGATTTTAAGTTGATTCATTTGTTTTAATAAACAACTTTAATATATACTTAAGATTTTTCCGGATTTTTTTCCATATGTTTAAATTAAATTTAGATTATTTTAGAATTTATACGTAACATCCCGAGTTGTGATATTGAAAAGCTTAAGATAATTAATTTGGCTACCTATGTCACCAAAGTTGACTTACCTTTTCTGTCACACATCCGTTTAGAAATCCAGAGTTAAGCGTGTTTGAGCTGGAGTAGTGAAAGGATGGGTGACCTATCGGAAAGCGATTCGCGTATCATGCGAGTGAGGCCAAAACACGGAGAAAGGTCGGGTGGTGATTGCATAGTCAATAAACAATGATTTCGAGCTTTGGAAAAATTAACGGACCGACCGTCGGATGGGATGGGGCTAACGGGCCAAGAGAGCGGGCGTGGGTGGCCCATTAGCCGTGTACGGGTCGGAGCGTTACAAGTGGTATCAGAGCAGGTTAGCCATCTTAGTTCTGACCCGAGAGACGTCTTGAGACCTGTCGTAGAGCGCAACGAGGACGTTGCGTTCTTTGAGAGAGAGTGAATTGTAACATCCTGAGTTGTGATATATGGAAAGGCTTAAGAGAATCGATTTGGCTACCTATGTCACCAAAGTTGAGTTACCTTTTCCGTCACACATCCGTTTAAAACTCCAGAGTTAAGCGTGCTTGGGTTGGAGTAGTGAAAGGGTGGGTAACCTATCGGGAAGTGATTCGCGATACCGTGCGAGTGAGGCCAAAACACGGGGAAAGGTCGGGTGGTGATTGCAGGATCAGTAAACAATGATTTCGAGCTTTGGAAAAATTAACGGACCAACCGTCGAATGGGATGGGGCTCACGGGCTGAGAGAGTGGGCGTGGGTGGTCCATTAGCCGTGGACGGGTCGAAGCGTTACATTATATTTGAGTATAAATATTTTATACTTAGACTGATTATGATATCTAAATCTTCGTCAAAGCCTTAATTGTATTTATGAATTTCCTTTTTCAGAGTTTATAGTTACACCTATTATCCATAATAATTAAAAAAATAGTTTTATTTAACTAAAATTTTATAAATTAAAAGTGATAGATTATATATGTCTAGTAAAAATTGAATTTTTTAGTTATAATGGCGAGATATTGTATTCTTTAGACTCATATTTTTTATTGGTAAGATAATTCGGTGACATAAAAGAGAAAAATCTTTCTTTTAAAAATGATAGATAAAAAATTAAACTATTTAATATTTACTAAAGTAAACATAAGATGAACAAAACTATAAAACTATTGCAATAATTTGATAATACTTGTTAATAATAATTATCTCTGAATATAATGAAAATATTTATTAAATAATCATTAAAAATGTTTAAAAACTAACAATTCAAAAAGTTTTTTATTAAAAATAATGACTCAACCTAAATCATGGAATATGAGAAATAAGCTTCTAAAAATAATAAAATATATGTAAATAAACAAAACAACCTAAAATCATAGAGAACATGACAAGTAAGCAAAATTAAAATTACCACATAAAACAATTAAAAAATAAATAAAATAAATAAAATTACCAATTAAAATTATAAAGAACATGAAAAATAAATAAATAACCTATATTATGGAGAATATGACAAATAAGCAAAACTAAAATCATTAAAACATACAAATAAACAAATTACCTAAAATTATGAAAAATATGACAAATAAGCAATAACCAATGACAAATAAGCAAAATCACCTATTATTGTGGAGAAGTTGACAAGAAATCAAAATCACTTCATAAATAATAGTATAGATTATTCATTAAGGATAATAGAGACTTTTCACAAATAATAATCTAATATTATTTAAAACTAAAATTTGATATTTTTGTAAACTGAATCATTTGAAAATGAATTTCCTTTTTTTTTTTGAATATAGAAAAATGAGTTGTTCACCTCTTTGCCGGGAACTTTTGCATTTGTTAAATAGTCTCTCCGAACGCGGATCGAAACCGAGCAGCAAAAGGCTATTAACAATCCCTTTACCATCGCATTTCACTAAATCCCTACAGATTATTCAAACAAACCAAAAGTATACATCAGATTAAATTTTTCCCTAATTATGACTCCAAAAATCATGGTTCCCATTGCATCATGTCTTGATTATGGGTCACTGGCCCAATGATTCGGTATCGGAAATCGTCTAGGCAAGAAAAGAAAACTGACGTCCTACTCTTTATGTAGGAGGAATTATTTTATGGATTAATTATCTTCAACATAACTTTTGTTATTTTATTAATATATAACAAATGAATTCTCCCCCAAATTTTATTATTACAAACTTAATACTGTTTTACGCTTTGATTTTTGCGGTTAATGTACTTCGAAGTGCATATGTAAAATCATCTATATTAATATATATTTCCTGTAAATATTGATATGAAATTTTAAAGTGCAATATTGCATTATCTATTATTATAAAGTAAGGTTCTCTCTCCTGTGAGAGCGCCACCTCAGATTCCACGTAGATAATTTATGGGTTCAGGAGCTGACACGTGTCCTCGGTTTTCGTTTTGATTATTTTGTTGCGTGTATTGTTAATGGGCCTCGATCTCCAATTGTTTGGTTTTCTTTGGGCTGTAACATCTTTTATTTATTTGTGGGCTACGAGACACAATATTTGCTCTGTTAAAAAAAAAAAAAAGTAAAAGGTCGTCTTCTTCAATCGATTTCTTAAAATCCGATTAGGTCAAACTCTCATGGAGGTTCTAGGAGGTTTTCTGTATCAAATATTTGTATCAAATCTCTCTGTTGGTTTCCTTCATGTCGTTCCGTCTCCGATTCAACGCCTATGATACGTTACATGATTAAGTGGCTCATCGTCATTTACGGCCATCTTGGACCCACACCATCTCATTCAATACTTCGTAACTCCCTCCAAGTCGGTGAAACTTTACCTATAAAAAGGCAGTATTCGTTCCATAATCATCATCCTCACCAATCCTAACACAATCAAAACTTGGTTCTTAGTAACGTCAAACGCGGTGGTGAGCTCATCGGTGTGGATATGCTCCTCCTCGACTCCAAGGTGATTCCGTTCTAAAAAAATCATGTTCGTCGTAGTGTTTGAACACGCGACGGCATTTAGGATCATAGTTATCAAAAATATGTTCTCAGAGCAAACTGTTCTTTCGTTCGTATTTTGCCAAATCCGGTTGTTTTCAAATAACATTTTTTATTTTTGGGAAATGGTTTCGAATCCGGATGTTGATTAAGGTTTTTTTTTATAATTTTTTGCCCAATTCTTAAAACTCATGTCCATTGTAGTCTTTGAACACACGTCTGCGTTAGGCTCATATATATCCAAAAAATGTTTGCGAAATTCAATTTTTCCTTTTTTCGGAGTGGTTTATCCTGTTGTTGCTTATGTTTTTTTTTTTTTCATTTTCAGGCGACACTCATGCCAGGATCGTCACCATCTCACCACCTACAGACGGCACTTAAAGGCGGGTTCTATGCGGCTTTGATGTCACTAGGTGTAATCAAAATTTTAGTCTGTCGGACTCTCCTCTATTGATATGGTTGAGTGATTCAACCAGTTTTGATTAGTTAACCGAACCGGTTTCCTCAATTCCAGAAGAACACTTCAGGTTTCGAAATCAAAATCAGCTGCTTGGCCTAGCCAACACAAATACCCAGCTTCTAGGTAATCCACTTACTAGCAGTTTCTCACAGACTCACCATTGCAACTTTTAAGATCTTAAAATGATAATCCTTTTCAGGAATAAATCGCTGAGCTCACATCTATATAAAAAAAAAAATGTTGAGCATTCCTTGCACTCTTTTTCTCCTCACAGTGATGTTTCTGGGACGTTGAGTATGTTTGACTCAGATGCTGTATCATTCCATAGCCACCTGGACGGCTAGCATAAGTCCCACAATTGAAAAGAGGTACTCTGTCACATATTCTCTGTATTGTTTAACTAAGATCGACCCTAATGCTTCTTGGAACACTTACAACACTATTGATTTGCAGGCGTCTGTTCCTGAATGCCACATCTGGGAGACAACTTTATTTTGACAAGGAGACTAATGCAGAGGAAACCTATTTTACAAGTAAGTATTTGGTAGTTCTTTCACTTTTACGTCCAAATTTGTTTTGTTCTATGACTTATCCACTACATGCTCTGACGGGTTACTGTCCATCATTACAGGCTGGTCTCTCAAGACACTGGGAACACATCATCAGCTTCACTGCTGAGGGGTTAATCCAAGGTTGAGCATGTGACCATAGCTGAACTAAACGAGTTTATCCTCACTCCCAGCCTCAGGTTGTACAATAATATTTAGTATGATTGTATTTTGCATGTGATTATGTTAATGTAAAATGTAAAGGTTGAATTTGTCTGCCCCATGAAGGTCACTGGATTTAATATGGATAAAGGCTGGTGCTATGTCTCTTGCTCCAGATGTACAAAGAAGCTTCAGCGGACAGTCTCATCTTTTACTTGGCAACCTGCAGTAACACCAATGCAGTTGGTTTCCTTCGATATGTTGGACCCTAAAATGAGGTCCCATAGACACATCAGCAACTAACATACATTTTAAACATTTTATTTTATGGATCGTGTGGAAACAACTATTGCTGATGAGATTGCTGAAAGTCTATTTGTTGATTTCAATGGGAAAAAATGCATATCTTGGTACGTGCCTACCGTAACAAATGGTTGGCAAGACTTTCACCTTCCAGGTCAGAGTAAGCAGCTACAATTTCGCTGCCAATCACCAAACCTTCACTATATCACGCATCTTGAACGAACGTGACCGTCTGCCACTCTCTGAGTTCGTTGCCCATATATGTTTTAAATTATATTCCACTCTGGTCCTTTTGTAGTATGGAAATAATGAAGAGTGACGGTCTTAACAGGATGGCTACGATGATCATGGCGATGATATGCTCGGGAATATCTCAGTGCTTACTAAGGTGGACACTGATGGTGACGACTGTGAGTAAGCACCAACTATAGGAATTACTTCAACTGGTGTCCACACCAATAAGCCTCCCGCAACAGCAACTTCCAAGGTTGCCAAGAAGGCATGGGTCGCATAGGCGAAGATCATGAAGTCTCTCTACCCACTATTTTCTGTTTGAATAATGTTTCGGCATCAATTTTTAAAATATGTTGCATCTGGTAAAGTTTCTTTAAAATAAATAATTTCTTAACCATCTTATGAATTCCGTTTGACTTCTTATACGAGTGATTTAAGTTTATGCAAACCTATGAATGTTTTCCCTCAGATCAAACTTTTAAGCAATGAAGAAAAAAAGATGCGAGATTAATAAATACCAAAAAATTTAAACCACTTCGAATTTTTTTTTTTACTTCGAATATGTTCATGAGATTGATCTAGCAAACTCTACTTTAATATTTAACTAGATTTGAACTCGCACTTACGTGCAGATATATATATATTAAAATAATATTTAAACTATAAAATAAGTTATAAAGATATACATTTAATATCAGTTTTAAGTATATAATATTATTTTGAAAGTTTTATATTTGATGTTTTTTTGATGAAATTGTACTAATCATATATTAATCACCTACTATTTTTTTATTCTTTTTAAAATGCAACATCATATTAATAGTTTAATTTAAACATTACTTTGTTTAAAATTTTTTATGCTCGAAATGTTTGTATGTGACTAAATTAAATTATTTCTATTATATTTTTTAAATATAATTTTATTTTAATATATCATATTTCAGTTTGGTGTTTTTATTTTCATTACAAAAATCAAACATAAAATCTTACAACCGATAAATTATTGTTTATTTTGTTTAGTAAAAAAATTAATATGATAATTTACAAAAGAACTGGAATGTACTTTTTAATTTTAAAACTAATTAGTAAAATATATATATAATTTAGTCTAGATTAAACATGATAAACAATTAAAAAATAGCATAAAATATATTTAGCTTTTCTTAGGAATGTTATTGTTTAAAAGTATATTATTTATTTGTTTCTATTAAGAAAATATTATATATGAGTAAATTTAGTATATTTAGTTTTAATGAATCGTCTGACATAAACTTTTATATGGTAGATAAAAAATATGACACTCAATTAATAGATTAAATTCTCTCATTTTCTTTTACTCTGACTCTACCACAACCAAATATTAATATATAGTACGTTCGGCCAATGGCAAAGTAAAAAACAAAACCTATATCATCTCTTAAACACATTAACATTAGTCCACATTCTCTAGATATCACCTGCATGCAGTCCACCAGTGAAAATAATAAAAACCTACATCATTTCATTTATTCACCCGTCCGCCCGTAGGGCGGGTTTGCCCTAGTAATATATAAAGTAAATATGGTCAACTGTTAAAACTAGAAATATATATTTTTTTTTTGGTAATATTTTTTTTCTTAAGAATATGCTAACAAAAAAAGGTATGTACAAATACATTTCAAAAATTTCTTACATTGTACATTCTTAGAATAAGCAAAAAAGGTATGGAAAAAATTACAATAAGGACCAACGTCAAAAAAAGGTATGTACAAATACATTTCAAAAATTTCTTTTCATGATATATGAATGACATATGGACCAATAAGGTGTCACCACAGTTTTACATTTCTATATGTGACTTAATTGGTGCTAACTTTCATCAGTAACATAAGTGTATATAATTCAGAGGCCAACGTCACAAGTTGGCACAGACAAGCTTCATCTGAAAACAGACTCCTATTTTAAATACTTCCAAACCCAACCTAACATTCCTTGTTCCAAATGGCCCCATCCATTCCCATGGATCCAGTCATTTTAAAGCAAAATGCCCATCAACAAAGAGCCTATATGACATTCCTGGCAGGTAATGGAGAGTATGTGAAGGGTGTAGTGGGTCTAGCAAAGGGTTTGCGTAAGGTTAAAAGTGCTTACCCTCTCGTTGTTGCTGTGATGCCTGATGTGCCTGAGGAACATAAAGAGATCTTGAGGTCTCAAGCCTGTATAATGCGTGAGATCGAGCCTGTATATCCTCCGGACGACCAGGTCTCTTATGCAAGGGACTATTACATTATTAACTACTCGAAGCTTCGTATTTGGAACGTAAGCATGTCTAAAGCATTACAAACTGAAAACCAGAGCACTTTTTTTATATATGTTGAACTCTAAGTTTCTGATTTACTTTAAACTTGTAGTTTATAGAGTACAACAAGGTAGTGTTCCTTGACGCGGATATTCAAGTCTATGACAATATAGACGAGCTCTTTGATTTGCCAGATGGTTACTTGCATGGCGTTATAGGCTGTTTCTGTGAGAAAACATGGAGCCACACGCCCCAATACAAAATTGGATACTGCCAGCAGTGCCCGGAAAAGGTGAAGTGGCCGGTCGAGATGGAATCTCCTCCTCCACTGTACTACAACGCTGGAATGTTTGTGTTTGAGCCTAACCTCTCTACATATGAGAGCCTCCTCCAGACTCTCAAGGTCACACCACCTTCAGAATTTGCAGAACAAGTGAGTTATATGATACAATTAAAAATCAGATTAAAATGATGCAAACATGTTTTCGTAAATGTTAAAATCATACTCGGTTATTGAGAAAATAAAAGATATGAAATATTATTTTCCACTGATTTGAATGATGATGAATTGGTACGTGGGATTTTGGCAGGATTTTCTCAATGTGTTCTTCGAGAAAGTTTTTAAACCGATTCCATTGGTTTACAACCTGATTATGTCTGTACTTTGGCGCCACCCGGAGAATGTGGAGCTGGAGAATGTCAAAGTTATTCATTACTGTGCACCTGTAAGTACTCTCTATTGCTTACATACATGCCTTGATTCTGAAACTTTCATCCTTTTTATAAGTATTACTGGTGAATAATGGTAGGGATCCAAGCCATGGAAGTTCACTGGAGAAGAAGCTTACATGGACAGAGAAGATGTCAAAATGTTGGTCAAGAGATGGTGGGATATTTATAACGACGAATCCCTCGATTTCAAATCGTAAATACCTGGTGAAGATGCGGAAGCCCTTTTGAAATATTTTGGCGTGGCATAAAGCCAAATTAATTTTACAATTACTGTTTTGGTGTGTTTGATTTCTATGCTTTAAGTTATATGTTTTCTTTGATTGTGTGGTGAGAATAAATTTGTCAAACTATAATAATTCATGGCATTTTTGCTAAAATATAACAAAAAAACAAATATATCGTCTTTTTATCATAGATTTTTGGTCGATATCTGGACTTTTAATATTTTTAGATTATTTGAAACATTAATAAAAATATTTAATAAACCAAAAAATAAAAAAATGTAAATGATGAATGTAACATACAATCACACATATAAAACATATTTTGTTGTCTGATTCTTGGTAAAATAGAATTTTGTTATTGTTCTACAAATACCGTCTAGTAGAATGTTATTTAGCTAATTACATAGTTATCTGCAACACTTTAAATACGTAATTTACCTATTATGCAATCAACTATACAAACGTGGAGTGTTCATATGTTTACAAATTACAAGTCTAGAAATCAATTAGTATCATAAGTAGAGTGTTATATATACAAAAATAAATTTATTGATTTATAAATTATGAGAACAACAATTTTAAAATGTATATGAACTTCTTTTTTTAATATCAAAAACGTATATGTCCAACTATCTATACTATTATTTATGAAGTGATTTAGCTTATTTGTCATGATTTCCATGATTTTAGGTAATTTTGCTTATTTTTCATGTTTTAATTAGGTTTAAGCTGAATCATTAATTTATTAATAGTTTTTAGCTGAGTCATTAATTTATTAATTTAAATAATATAACTATTTCAAGATTTTTAATTTTATATATATATATATATATATAAAAATTGTAATTTTGACGAGTTATGATCAATTCTTATTATTCTGTTTTAAAATCATATTTGTTACTGGATGTGGAACATAATCTATCTTTTAATATAGTTTATAGCTTAATGTTAGTATAAATAATGTGTAAGTGATATTTATCTTAATCTATGTCATATTATAGTTATAGTAGTATGTAAATCCTAATACATAGAATTATGATGCCGACTTTATCTTAGTATCCATCTTAATAATCTATTATTATAGTTTGCCGACTCTATGCTATGATTGTGTATATTCTCATCATACGTTTGATGATAAATGCACATAAAACTTTTCAAAACTTCATCTTTAAATAATATGAAACACTTCAAACGTTGTCTTTTTGAAAAAGAAGCATGTTTCACCTTTTCTTATTGGAGATTTTGACTCAGCTAAATATTGCTATAAAATTAGAGTAAAAGTATTGATAGTTTAGAATTATGAAAAAATCAAAATTTGTTTCAACTGGATTGGTGTTGGTTGATACCATCATAAATATTAATTTATTTCATTATTGATTCACATTAATTATATGATTTGGTGTTAGTCAATTATTTTGAAATTTAATTTTTAGGGAATTAGGGACTCATGCTTCTATTGATAAATATTCTTTTGGCGACTTTTTTTGGTAATTTCTGATCTAAGTTATGTCAAGGGGATTCGTTTATTCTGCATAATTTCACTTTCGGTGATTATACAATAAAATATAGAACGTCTCCTCTGCTTTTTAAGATGAACTTCTACAGAACAAGCAAAATCATACCTTGTGATGATTTTTCAAAAGAGTTAAAAAAAAATAAATATTTCATGAAATTTAAATAAATATTGGGACGTCAATATGAAAAGGAATGTCTAGTCGGTGAATTTTCTATATCATATTTTGTTTTTATTGATGTATTCAATTTATGATATGTTTGTTCACGAGTTCTTCATTCTAATGTTTTGTGTTTTAGATATTACTGGCGAAGTTGTGAATGTTGAACCTTTAAAATATCTCATTGCAGCAAAAAAATGTTTAACTATTCGTGACACAATGTAAATTTTATTCAGAGTTTAATTTAATATTGTTTTATTTTTATGACATGACGCTTACTTAAATTTTAAATATTTAGTGATACATGTTCAACATGCACATTTTTGGTATGCAAACCAAGTATCAGATTTCTTAAAACTGATCATGAAAATTACAGTGATATGTATTATTGAGTTTTACTCAAGTTCTCTGCATAGTTCTATTTAGCCAAGAACTGTACTACTAAAATAAAGATTTGTTCTTTCATATTGAATGCGCTTACATTTAAACCAAAATTTATAAAATTAGACTCTTTAATATTAAAAAAAACTTGGGATTAAATTTCGAGATAAAAAAAATCATGTATAAACAATAAGAAAAATATTTCCACACAATAAGCAATTGAGATTTGGTTAATAAAGACCGAAATCACACAAAAGAATATTTATATCTAATTAAATACATCAGCGTAAAAAAAATATTAAGAATATATATTAGCTTGCACAAAGTGTGAGGCCACACCTAGTTGTATAAGAATTCACTATAAAAGATAATAATTTAAAAAAATAAATCAATACATTTTAAAATGGACTGACACGTGTCAGTTACGAGACATGTTTTAGCTATTTATTATGAGTTTATGTATGCAATTCAAATTTCTATTTAGTTTAGGAATGTTTTGGCACAATAATATTGTTTGGGTATGTATTTTCTCTGGTTTCTATAGTGAGGGCATCAATAAACCGTTTTCCCAACCATGGTATTGCCATTTGTCATATTGACACGTCAGCGTGGAGTGCAAGTCATGGAGCGTTTTTGGCTCTAGGGTCTGGTCCGGGTAGGATTGAAGTTTGTCATTGGATCTTTGAGAATGATATGACGTGGACTACATTTGATTAAGGCTCTGAACAGCTTTTGCCCGTTTGGATAATATTTATTACTGAGTTTTGCTTCATCGCTTTTTTGCTCTTTTTGCAGATTTTCTCCTTTTTTTTTTCTTAAAGCTTCCATTCTCATTTTATAGTATATTGGTAAAATTAAGATTGAAGTTGAGAGAGTCAATACATGATTATTTGGTTTTAACAGGAAAAGAGTTTTTGTCACGTGATCTGCAAGATTCGGCTTATGTTCAAAACCAAAGTTAGTTTCTTGCAAGCCAAGCATTTATCATATCTATCATATCCGCCTGCAACACAATCGTTTGCCAGCTTGTAAAGTAACCGTGTTCAGACAACGCTACTCCAAGATCTCTTACACGGTTTAATCCACTTACTCAAAGAAATATAGCTTTGTTGCTCGATCTTCAGCAGTTTTCTCAAAGTAGTTTTCTGAAAAGTAGGAGAAAGGGAAACGACCCTATAACTCAGACCTCTCCAACTCATGTGAAAACACCAATATGATGCCACATTATCTGTACTAATGTAGCGACAGTGTTACTTCCATGACGTAATTGTTTCACAAAATCAATCATTATGATGGCAGAACACAGTGCATCGGCTACAGCATCTACTTCTCAAGGATTTTTAACCTTAATAGCCCTAGATCCAGAAGACGAGTAACCAAAGGAAGTCAGGAGAGAAGAATCATCATCACCACTTACTACCAGAATTTTTATGAATGTTAGGAGTTCCCTGCAATTGCATAATATAAATACTTTCATAATCTTGGCAAGAGCAAGATCCATCTGCGAACGAAACAAGTCCTAACACAATAACATTATAATTGAGTGACATTTTTAATCTACTGTGTTTGACCAAACTATAGAATCAGTTAAGTTAGCTAAAAAATGTTATCTCTGGCTTTTTCAAGTGGACTAGCATCAGGTCGGATAGATTCAGAGAGATGGCTTTGAGTTATTTTAGTAGATTGAGTTAACTATAACGATGACGTATGTGGCATTAGTGCGTTGAGCTTAGAAACGGCAACGTATAGAGTATGTGAGGTTTTGTTTATTTCGTCCCACATCGTCAAATAACAGGGAACTTTTACGGTTTATATATCAGAGAGATGGAAGTGAAGGTCACGACCTTACTTGAACAGGATCTGTTCTATAGGCTCGTACCTCTGTATCCTTGATTTCTAAGGAGACAGGCCCCTAAACCTGGTTGATGAATCATGGCCGTGTGACTTGAGTGTGATTAACGGTTGTGATTCTCCTCGGAGGCTCCGCACTGTAGAGGATCGCTATCCGGTTAGATCTTGATCTCTCCGGAGTGGTCGCACGGTTGTCTGACAGGCTTTACTTTTTTCAGTTGAAACATATCACATGCTCAAAACGATCACACAATTGTTGCTTTTTCATATATATATGTAATTCTGCCCTGGAGCCATGTTTATTAGAATGTTGTAGTAGATATATGGCATTTGAGCTCTGTGTCTTCTGAATCTCAAACTGTTGGATCAATTAATTAAGGCTAACGGGCTTCAAAATTAATTGGGAAAATGTGAATATAAATGGGCCACTTGATGGTTGTATTTCAAATGAAAGAAGAGGTGAAGCAACATCCCACATCGGTTGGGAGAAGAAAAGTTGAGTAATATATCTAAGCTTTTGTATTATGAGTGGTTAAACAGCTCAGTGGAAGAGAGAGTTCCCTGCGCGCGCGTGCGCCGCCGCCGTCCGGCCGGCTCGGGTCTCGGTGATATTTTTTTTGGACCAAGATAAGCTCAACGTTTTGCCATTTAAATTCTCAAAAACCACATGCATTTTATTTTGAAACGACAAGCAGTTTGTCTAGAAAATAAAAACGTCATGCAGTTTATTCTCTCGAAATTTTTTAAACGAGATAAGAGAGAGTCTTGAGGAAGAAGTTTCAGAACTCAACTTCCCTTGATCTCCGCGAGATTCTCGCCCACGTGCAGCAGCTGTTGCGGGAAGTGGGTTTTCTCTGTCTCTTTAAATATCGTCTCTCTTCTTCCTTCATTGTTTAATTTTTTCCGTATCAAAAACCAACAGCAAAAATCCCTTAGCGTAAGTCTATGGTTCGAGAGTGTTTCGTAGATTTATAGTTCGATAGGGCGATTCACGAGTGAAGCGTGATCGTCTGCCATGGTTGTATCCTGGGACTCGATATTCGTACAGTGCCGTCTCACTAACGGAGCGAATATTTAGAGTTAAAGAAAGAGATTATATCTCGACTCCATGTTCATTTGCGAATACGATTTCTTATCGTTCTTGTATTCGCTCTTTACGATCATTTATTTCCTTAACATATCGCTTTTATTATTTCATTTATTCAGTCTGGTTATCCGGCTTCTACACAAACTCATTCAGACAAGAATCTAGATAGTTACTTTCTGCCTGCCGTTTTGATTCTCAACTTATAATTTTCTTTCTTAGTAGAATTACGAGCAGAAGAAATATGTGAAGGTCTCTATTGGACCTAAGAAGTTGCGGTACCACCACCAAAGAAGGTCTCTATTGGACCTAAAACAGTGGATTGCATCTTCATCGGATATGCACATAACAGTAATGCTTATCGATTTCTGGTACATAAATCTGAAATATCAGACATTCATGTAAATACAGTAATGGAATCAAGAAATGCATCTTTCTTCGAAAATATTTTTCCATATAAGGAAAAACAAGGTTCAAAACGAACTCGAGAAGAAAGAGACAATGACAAAAACTCAGAAACTGAGACAAACGTCGAGATTTCTATAAATGATATTTCAGAAAATGGAGAAAAAGATGAACCTCGAAGGAGCAAAAGAGCTCGAAAAGAAAAATCTTTTGGAGAAGATTTTCTAATGGCATTTTTAGTAGAAAATGTTCCAAAAACTTTGGCAGAAGCCATGGCTTCACCAGAAGCTCCATTTTGGAACGAAGCTGTCAGGAGTGAATTTGATTCGATCATGCAAAATTATACTTATTACATAACGGATTTACCACCTGGCTGCAAAGCATTAGAGAATAAATGGATAATGACACGAAAACCTGGTGGAAAATACAAGTCTAGGCTTGTAGTTCAAGGATTCCGACAAAAAGAAGGCTTTGACTATTTTGATACATATTCTCCAGTGACGAGAATAACATCAATAAGACTGATGATAGCAATCGCAGCCTTAAGAGACCTAGAAATCCATCAAATGGATGTAAAAACTGCTTTTCTAAATGGTGATTTAGAAGAGGAAATTTACATGAAACAATCTGAAGGTGTTGTCATTCCCAGACAGGAAGACAAAGTATGTCGACTTGTAAAGTCACTTTATGGGCTTAAACAAGCTCCTAAACAATGGCACGAAAAATTTGACAATACAATGATGTCAAATGGTTTCAAAATAAATGAATGTGACAAATGCATATACTACAAAACTACCAAAAATGCGTATGTTTTGCTATGTCTATATGTAGATGATATGCTCATTATTGGAAGCAATAAAGACATTATCAATCAAACAAAGAACATGCTCAAAGGGACATTTGAGATGAAAGACTTGGGATTAGTAGATGTAATTCTCGGGGTTAAAGTCACAAGAAATTCAAACGGAATTATCTTAACCCAATCTCATTATGCTCAAACAATATTAGAGAGATTTAAAAATTACTCTAATAGTACGGCAAAAACTCCGTTAGATCCCCAAATGCACTTGACAAAGAATTCAGGTGAAGCGGTTTCACAAAACGAGTATGCACGTGTGATCGGAAGTCTCATGTACTTGACCAATTGTACTAGACCGGATCTTGCGCATGCAGTAAACGTACTTAGTCGATATACAAGTAATCCAGGTCGTACACACTGGAAAGCTATAACGAGGGTACTCAATTACTTGCGTTACACCAAAGCTTTTGGGTTTCACTATGGTAAAGACCAGCAGTTTTAGAAGGATACAATGATGCTAACTGGATATCAGATTCTAAAAACTCAAAATCCACGAGTGGATACATCTTTACACTAGGAGGATCAGCAATATCATGGAAATCTACCAAACAAACAGTGTTAGCCAGATCTACCATGGAATCTGAGTTCATAGCCTTAGACAAAGCAGCAGAAGAAGCCGAATGTCTTAGAAATTTTTTGGAAGATATTCCGATTTGGGAGAAACATGTGCCAGCTATACGCATACATTGTGATAGTCAATCAACAATAGCTCGGGCTCAGAAGAATTTCTACAATGGTAAATATCGTCACATTAGAAGACGACATAAAACCATTAGACAATTTATCTCAACTGGTGTAATCACAATAGACTACATCAAATCGGCTGACAACCTAGCGGATCCATTTACTAAAGGTTTGCCACAAGATGTTGTTGCTAAATCATCAAAAGGAATGGGTTTAAAGCCTATAACGAATGAGGATGCTTGATTGTAACCCTACCTATCATGACTGGAGATCCCAAGACGTAGGTTCAAAGGGAAAACAAAATCAAACAGAATCTAACCAAAGCACTTGAGACAAAGTAGTCTCTTCCCAGCTCCTAAGATGATAAAAGTGCTAACAAATGTGTGAAGGATAAGCATAAGCTTTTAATGATTCCATAGCTTCTAAGCGGGGTATTACTCAATATTTTTCATGGTCAATCACCTAATGAGTGTGAAATGAGACCGTTTCTAGGAGAATGAATGCAAGACTATATTCTCTAAGTTCACTCATGAAAACCATGAATAGTTCAGGGCCACAATGAACACAATAGAGAACTAAGTTCTACGAGAAAATGAAGCTGCGTTATGCATGTTGTCTCGATTTACATAAAAGACTGGTTGGTTCAAGACATCATGTTCACTTTCTGGTAAATTAAACCCGACAGATATTAACTATGAGTGGTTCAAGGCTTAAAAATGCCACCAACTCAAACACAGTGAATTTTTCGCAAACACTCTCGATAAGTCTGTCTAGTCTAGTCAGGATTAGAATATGTTTAGTTTTAGAGTCTTTCGAGTCTGCATTTAGTCTGCATATGTTTAGAAGAGTAATTTCTATTCATGTGGGGGATTGTTGGATCAATTAATTAAGGCCAATGGGCTTCAAAATTAATTGGGAAAATGTGAATATAAATGGACCAATTGGTGGTTTTATTTTAAATGAAAGAAGAGGTGAAACAACATCCCACATCGGCTGGGAGAAGAAAAGTTGAGTAATATATATAAGCTCTTGTATTATGAGTGGTTAAACAGCTCAGTGGAAGAGAGAGCTCCCCACGTGCGCGCCGCCGCCGCCGTCCGGCCGGCTCGGCTCGGCTCGGCGTGGGCGTGGGCTTGGGCTTGGGCTTGGTCTTGGTGGAGGGCCTCTGGCCCAATAAGAATAATCTTTTTGGACCAAGTTAAGTTCAACGTTTTGCCATTTAAATTCTCAAAAGCCACATCCATTTTATTTTGAAACGACAAGTAGTTTGTCTAGAAAATAAAAACGTCATGCAGTTTTCTAGATTTATAGTTCGATAGGGCGATTCACGAGTGAAGCGTGATCGTCTGCCATGGTTGTATCCTAAGACTCGATATTCGTACAGTACCGTCTCACTAACGGAGCGAATATTTAGAATTAAGGAAAGAGATTATATCTCGACTCCATGTTCATTTGCGAATACGATTTTTTATCGTTCTTGTATTCGCTCTTTACGATCGTTTATTTCCTTAACATATCGCTTTTATTATTTCGTTTATTCAGTCTGGTTATCCGGCTTCTACACAAACTCATTCAGACAAGAATCTAGATAGTTACTTTCTGCCTGCCGTTTTGATTCTCAACTTATAATTTTCTTTCTTAGTAGAATTACGAGCAGAAGAAAATATGTGAACTCTGGGATGCTATGATTCAAAACTAATTGACATTATACAACAAATACTCAGTTTTCTACCCTAGATTGTAAAATGAACTGTTTGGGTGGAACCTTAAAAAAGGCATATCAAAAACTCACGAGCAACCGTGAAGTGGACACAGGATCAAACTGAACCAAACTTTTACAAATTAAACCAAAATTAACCAAAAATTACAAATAACCAAAATTTAACATGTTTGTTTTCTCAAGAGTTAAGACTGAACCGAACGGAATAACTAATCGGTTCAATTCGGTGGCAGTATCCGAAAGCTGACAAGACAAGTTAAGGAAAGCATGAGAATACCAAATCGACAACAGTAATATCAGCCTAGATAGATAGGCATCAAGCAATAGCTTTCTTGGGTCTTTTAGCTCTTAATAACTCAAAATTTCCTGTCTACAAAAGTTTATTGTTTTGAGGTTGTGTACAGATTAACACCACACCTCCTTGACCTCCAAGGAAACTCTATCACTTTTAAAAATTTCCAAGTTCACTTTTTGAGTCAGCAATTCATTCCACCAAAATGAGCATTTTCCATGCCATCAATAACCACTACTGGATTGTGTGTGCTATTATTAGCATCCTGGAGGCAAGGTCTAGAACAAGTTTTATACCAATAATGACCCATAATATACCCTTTCCATAAAATATCCTGAGAGAAATATAAAAGACCAGACAATAAGGATTAACCATAGAGAAGACTAATGCAAGTAAGCAGCGAAACAGAGCATAACTACAAAACTTTGCTAGAGGATTGCATTAGATTCTATAGGCGGATAAAACATAGAAAATAAACTGTAGAGACTGAAGCAGATTCTTGTAAACAATAATCTGGCTATATTCCATTTTTTTTTTTGGTTATTCTGATATAGCCATAACTCCCAAGACTGAAGCAGCCAGACATTATATGGTAAGGATGTTTGGTAATTGGTACTGACATCCAAGGAACACAACGGATCACAAGTGTTTGGGTGCAAAGTACTTGACGTGAATTTTCAAGTGAAAGATATGTTATCTCATAGACTATGAGTCATAGTTGAGTCTGTCATGTTAGCTTGGCAATGACGATACAAATCTGTGACCACCTCTGTTAACAACAACCAGTTAATCCACCAAGAATGGTTTCTAGATTGTCCAGTAGTATCTTTGGCTTGACAAGAACCAAAGTCTTGGGTCTGCTTCTCGAGAAATTATCCGACAGCCCAAGTGCTTTCCGCATTATTACGCAGAATTGGAATCAGTCGATTGAGAGCGAACGAGACTACGAACTTCTGGGGCAAGAGCTTCGCCGCTGTGGAGACAGAGCATGAAGTGCCGTCACAAACTTATCTACCGGAAACTTATCATGAAACGCAATCACGGGCTCAGAAGAGATTATTCAAAGAAGAAACAGCTGTTTCAGTCTCTTTCATCTGCTTACTGTATTTGGTATTAGTTTTTTTCTGAGGGGGGAAATGACCGCGTATTGGAAATAGGTCATTATGGGGAGAAAAACGACGACGTATTTAGCGTACGATGTTGTTTATTACATCCCACATCGTTAACAAACAGAGAAGTCAAGCCGTTTATAAAGAGCAGAGTCGAAGGTAGAGGTCACGACCTTACTTGAACAAGATCTGTTCTATAGGCTCGTACCTCTGTATCCTTGATTTCTAAGGAGACAGGCCCCTAAACCTGGTTGATGAATCATGGCCGTGCGATCTGAGTGTGGTTAACGGCTACGATTCTCCTATGAGTCTCTGCGCTGTAGAGGATCGTTATCCGGTTAGGTCTTCACCTCTCCGGGGTGGTCGCACGGTTGTCTGACAGGCTTTCCTTTTTTTTCCTTTCTACTTTCTGTTTCGTATGTTTTTTCACCTATATAACTTTTGCTACTGCATACAAAAAGAAACACATTGAAAGGTTTAGTTTTGAGAGAGTTTCTAAATCTAATAAGAAGAGAAGTTCTTATAATCTTTGTGTTTGTGCAACTTTAATTGGTATCAGAGCTCCAGGTTTCGAAGGTCGTTTACAAGAGGAGTTGTAACTTCGATCAAAACATGGGAGACGATTCTCAAGCACGTGATAAAGGTCTTGAGATGAAGAAGGACATACGATATCCGATGCTAACATCGACCAACTACACCGTATGGTCAATGCGAATGAAAGTGATGCTTCGTTTATACGAAGTTTGGAATACGATTGATCCAGGGAGTAACGATGGAAAGAAGAACAATATGGCGATTGCTCTAATATTTCAATCAGTCCCGGAGGCGCTAATACTTCAGATTGGAGAACATGATACATCGAAGAAGATTTGGGAAGCTATCAAATCCAGTAACCTAGGTGCTGATCGCGTGAGAGAAGCAAGGTTACAAACTTTGATGTCTGAGTTCGACAAACTGAAGATGACAGACACATATACGGTGGATGACTACGCAGGAAAACTTTCAGGCTTAGCATTGAGAGCAGCCGCGTTAGGAGAGATAATGGAAGCATCAAAGCTGGTAAAGAAGTTTCTGAAGGGACTTCCAAGAACGAAGTTCATTCACATCGTAGCTTCGTTAGAACAAGTGTTGGATCTAAATTCAACGGGATTCGAAGACATTGTTGGGAGATTGAAGGCTTTCGAAGAACGCATCAAAGAAGAAACCCAAGATGAAGATCAATCGAAGCTAATGTTTGTAAAGAATGATGCACAAGGTCGTGGAAGCCATAGCAACTCGCGAGGAAGGGGTAGAGGTTATGGTGGAAGAGGAAGAGGACGAGGAAGGTCTAATGGTTCTGATGGTCATAACCAAGGAGGAGAAGCTTCGGACAAGACCAATAAGGACTACTCCAAGGTTAAATGATGGAGATGCAACAAGATGGGGTACTTCATGTCACATTGTCCTACACGCCCAAGAGAAGAAGCTAACCTAACGGAAACACAAGAAGCAGATGCATTATATATGCATGAAGTAGTATTCCTCAACAAAGAGAGTGTTTCCTAAGAAGTTTGATGAATGCGATGGAAATACGAGTATATGGTACCTTGACAATGGTGCAAGTGACCATATGACAGGAAAGAGAGAGTTCTTCTCAAACCTAGATGAGAGCATCAAAGGCAGAGCATCAAAGGCAAAGTCAAATTCGGTGATGGATCAAACGTCGAGATTGTTGGGAAAGGTTCGATCACGTTCATCGGAAAAACAGGGGAGAGAAGAGCACTCAAAGATATCTACTACATCCCAAGTCTTAAACACAATATCATAAGTCTTGGACAAGCAACTGAGATGGGTTGTGAGGTTAATATGAAAGAAGACTTACTGATGCTGAAAGATCCCCGTGGAAGGCTATTAGTACAAGTCGCAAGGCAACCAAACCGATTGTACAAGACGCCAATGGAGGTTGAATATCCGAAGTGTCTTCAAATACAATAAACTGATGTTACATGGACGTGGCATACACGGCTAGGACATGTGAACTTTGGAGTCATGAAGAATATGGTAGACAAGGAGATGGTAGTAGGGATGCCTCAAGTGATACACGAGAAAGATGTGTGCAGCGCTTGCTTAGTTGGGAAGCAAACTCGGAAGTCTTTCCCGCCTAAAGAAAAGTCTCGAGCATCACACGCATTAGAGTTGGTACATGGTGACTTGTGCGGTCCGATATCACCATCAACACCAGCAAACAATAGATATGTATTTGTCTTAATTGATGATTACTCAAGATATATGTGGACGATGCTGCTAAGAGAGAAGAGTGAAGCGTTCGATCGGTTACGTGGAGAAGCAAACGAAGCTACAACTCAAGACTTTTCGCACCGATAGAGGAGGAGAGTTCACATATTCTGAGTTCATTCGTTTTTGTGAAGAAAACGATGTAACTAGACATCTCACCGCATCGTACACACTATCAACAAACGTGGACGAAGAACCAGGATCATTCAAGCTTCCTCATATCGATTTTACCGAAGAAGGAGATGGTGATGAGCATCAAGATCACCAACAACACGAAGAGCAAAACAATAATGAAGAAGAAGAAGCTGCAGATGCAGATGAACAAGAGCAAGTAGTAGAGAATAACGATGCAAACCAAGACCCGCGTGTAACATCAAGATATGGTCGTAACATCAGAAAACCAAAGCGTTTCGATGATTACATCCTACTCGCTGAAGTTGAAAGTGGCAACCTCTTGCTCACCATCGATGGTGAACCAGAAAGTTACATCTAAGCTGCAGTAATACAAGCTTGGATCGATGCAATGAAGGCAGAGATCGAATCTATCATCAAAAACAAGATCTGGAAGCTCGTCAAGAAGCTGGCAGGTGTGAAACCGATAGGTTTGAAGTGTATCTATAAGATCAAGAGGAATGGAGATGGAACGGTGATCAAATACAAAGCAAGGCTAGTCGCAAAAGGCTACGTGCAACAACAAGGCATAGACTTCGACGAAGTGTTTGCACCAGTTGCTCTATACCAGTTGCTCTAAGAGCTTGGAACATAAAATTCGACCGTGTTCTCAAGGAGATGGAGTTCACGAAGTGCACCAAGGAACCTGCGGTATATCAAAAGAAACAGAAGGGGGAGCTTCTGATCATAGCTATTTACGTTGATGACTTGATTGTAACAGGGACTTCACTCAACGTTATCAAGCAATTCAAAGATGATATGTCAAGAAGTTTTGAGATGTCAGACCTCGAGATGCTTACATACTATCTTGGTATAGAAGTAACACAAGGAGCTGATGGCATTCACATCAAACAAGAAGGATACACGCAAGTTATACTTGTCAAGACGAAGATGGAGTCATGTAACTATACTCACGATCTGATGCACACGAGTTTGAAAGTATCAAAGGCAGAGGAGGAGCCTGAGATTGATGCAACATCGTATCGAAGCATCATAGGATGTTTAAGGTATCTTCTTCATACACGATCGGACTTGGCGTTTTCGGTTGGTGTATTAAGCAAATATATTCAGAGTTCAAGAGAGAGTCATAGAGAAGCAGTGAAGCATTTATACTCACGTTCTGATGCAACATCGTATCGAAGAAATGTGATGCCCCTATTAACGGTCTATGGAAGTTCATCAGAGTTCAGAAGATCAACATACCCAAGATTCGAGTTGGAATTAAGGGGGAGAATGTTGGATAATTCCAATTAACTTGAGGAGCAAGTTAACTCATTAAAGTGAAGTTTGATGGATTAAGGAAAAAGGAAAACATATCGAGCTTAGGAATGTTTCCATATTATTATTAGGAAAAGATGTAGCTTCGCCCTTAGAAAAAGATGTAGCTTCGCCCTTAGAAAAAGATGTAGCTTCTTCCTATATAAAGAGTTCTCATGGAGAGATGTTCCATCAAGAGAAACACATTGAAAGGTTTAGTTTTGAGAGAGTTTCTAAATCTAATAAGAAGATAAGTTCTTATAATCTTTGTGTTTGTGCAACTTTAGTCGCTGAGTTCAATTAGTCGTAGTCTTCTCCGACCATGAATCGTTCTGATCTTGACCTAGCGTAATGTATATTGATAGTTTCGACGGGTTTGACTTACGGAACCTCTGTACGTTTCTAGTATATGTGTTTGTGTTGGATGAGGCAATGAATGCTCTACTAGTTTTATTCTATAAAACTTTTATATATCATAAATATTTCAAATTTATTTTAATAAATTCAAATTTTACACATAAAATTAAATAGTTTTCTTAAAATGATATTTATAATATTTAAAACTAGAATTAGACAACAAGAATATTACAAAAGAAACTTAATAAAAATTTAAAAAAAAAAAAAACATGAAGACATAATTACTACACAAATTTAAATATTACAACAACAGTAATAGTCTAGTAAATTTTCTTTAGAACCTTTAAAATATTGTCCAAACAAATTTTGTGTAACCGAAGATAGAGAATTACGGAAATAATTTTATGGAATAATGTGATATTTTGCTTGTAGTTTAATATTTAATTATGTACTTTTATTTACAATTTTATATTTAATATAATATTTTATTAATTAATATTACTGTAATATTTTTATATATGTGCTAGTTATTTATAAAAATTGTATGTATTTATATTAATTATGACAAATATAAAGATCATAGTGCAAATTATAAATAATTTTGAAGTTAAATTTGAAGTTTTATTTTTGCAGAAAAACACCTTAAACTTTAAATATAGAGTTTTGCAAACTCTTTTTGCAAACTCTAAAAGAGAGAGTCATGCTCAACAGAAAAAAAGTTAACGGATTATCTATTTTAGATCTGGACATTGAATTTGAATCTGTTCTCAGTCCGGTCTATAAATATCCTAATATATTTTGTAAGCTAGTATTTCAGATTATACTTATTATCCGAACCCAAAACATCTTGGATATCCGGAAAAAAAAAACTTTAAAACTCAAACTTTAAAGCACCCAAGACGGTAAGGACTATATGTGCATTGTCATGTAGCAAGCAAGAAATTTGTCATTCTTTTAACTGGTTTTTAACAATCCACTTAATCATATTATCTCGACACAAGAAAAATCATCGGTTCCTCGACGATCAAGTTTTCTACCCAAAAAAAAGAACATGTCCCAATCCAACAGAGAAACAAATGTTCGTTCTCTTTGGGTTCCAACAATGTTTTTTTATGCAACCCAACCCAACCCAACAAGACCAAATGACAAGTCAGCAAGATTTCGTCTCTCAGAAAGAAAAAAATATTTCCTTAAGAAAACAAAAAAAAGAGAACCAAACATTGCGGCACATTGCACATTGCTCAATGGAGAAGAATTACAAGTCAGACATGGGGATAGGTTAGATCCAAAGTAGTTGAACGTTGAACAACATCCTTTTAATTCACGTTTAATAAATAAATAAAAACTCGAAAACAAAATCAAAAAAGGAAGAAAAGATCATTTCGAAATATCAGAGAAAAAAAGAACGGGAATGGATCCAAAAAATTCTCGCTTCTCGACTCAAATCTCTCATTTGGCTCTCGACATCGGAGGTTAATTTCTCATCCTTTTAGATCCGATTCTGTTCTGGGGCTCTCGTCTAGATTGATCCGGAAATTGATTTTTCTATCGCAGGGACTTTGATAAAGCTTGTCTATTTCTCTCCTAATGGAGACAATTGCGAAGGCGGAAGCATCGTCGTTGGTAATGGTTGCTCCGTCGTGCAAGGGAGGCTTTGTTTCGCCAAGTTTGAGACCAGAAAGATTGATGATTGCTTAGATTTTATTCGGTTCAATATCCTTCAACATTCCGGTTAGTGTTTTCTTTATCTGATTCAAAGATCTGATTTTTTTTTAAATGTGTAACAGAAGCTTTCTTGCTTTTTTCTTTTGGAGTAATGATTAGTGTGAAACACATGTTGCTTGTGAGAACCAGATCATAAACATTTAGGCAAAACACCATGTACTTGTCTACTTTCTCAATGATCATGTCTGGTTTAATTAGTTTTGTCTTTGATGCTTTTCTTCTCTTAGAATTATCAAGTATTTTTAGGAAATGGAGGCAAAATAAAGTATTTTCTAATATAACTACAAATAAGCTTATTGATTCCTTTTATTGTGACTATTCAGGTGTACAGCATACGAATGGCACAGCGCGCGATAAGCTTTCTGTTAAGGTAATAGCTATCTGCTATCATCAAAAGCTGAGCAGTGAAGGAATGTTGGCGTTGAAGTTTATAGTTGATTTTATAGTAATGCTAATTGGTAATGATGTTCCAAAAGGCCACAGGTGGTGGAGCCTTTAAGTTTGCTGATTTGTTTAAGGAAAAACTTGGGATTGTTTTTGATAAGGAAGATGAGATGCATTCTCTTGTTTGTGGCGTCAATTTTCTCTTAAAGGTTGGATTTTTTCTTCTCTATCTAATCATCATCTCTAACAGATTGTGCAATTTTTGCATAGCTACTAATCCATAACAGATAAGCTATTGTTGTATGCCGGCTTATACCTGAAGTATGAATCTGATATTGCAGACAGTGCCAAGGGAAGCATTTACCTATTTGGATGGACAAAAGGAGTTTGTCCAGATCGACCATAATGATTTGTATCCATATCTCCTTGTTAATATCGGCTCTGGCGTTAGCATGATCAAGGTTTACTATGGTTTTGGCTTTTTCTCTGATCACCTCTTTAGCAAGTACAGCAACAATGGTTCTTACTCTCTAGCTCGTTCTTTATGTAGGTCGATGGAGATGGAAAGTATGAGAGAATAAGTGGAACAAGCCTTGGTGGAGGCACATTTCTAGGTCTTGGAAAGCTTTTAACAAATTGCAAGAGGTAACTTTCTTTCTTATATAAACGCTATTCATGCAGTTTCCTACTTTCCTGAGTATAACTAATATCACTAAGTTTCAGTTTTGATGAGCTGCTGGAGTTAAGCCACCAGGGTAATAACAGAGTAATTGACATGCTTGTTGGTGATATCTACGGTGGAACAGATTACTCAAAGGTAACTTGATTAATATTTGTTTTGCTAATGTTTTGGATTGGTATTTAGCATTTTCATTGCTTATAATGTTAGATTGGTCTCTCCTCAACGGCCATAGCTTCCAGCTTCGGGAAAGCGATTTCGGACGGCAAAGAGCTCGAAGATTACCAGCCAGAAGATGTGGCAAGATCCCTTTTAAGAATGATATCAAATAACATCGGTCAGGTCTGCTTCTTGCAAACATTTCCACAACTCTAAGCAAATGATTTGCTTCTGACTATATTGTATCATTCTCTATCTCTCTACAGATTGCTTACTTGAATGCACTAAGATTTGGCCTTAAGCGTATATTCTTTGGTGGGTTTTTCATCCGCGGGCTCGAGTACACCATGGACACAATATCTGTTGCTGTTCATTTCTGGTATAATCTAAAGACTGATGCTACTATATTAATAAACCTTTCCCTTCAGATTAAAGAGTAATGCTTGTAATTTCAGGTCGAGAGGTGAGGCAAAAGCAATGTTCTTAAGACATGAAGGGTTTCTTGGAGCTTTAGGCGCGTTCACGAGCTACAAAGATCAGAGCCATAGTACCGAGTTAAAACCGCATCACCATACTGTGGAAAGAGCAGTTCTTAAGTGTTCAGATGATGATAGCTTTCGACACACCCCAGTAACTGCTAATGTAAATGATGGTGAAGCCATTGAATGTAGCATCAATCTAGTTTAGTCACTTGGTGCAGTGATCACCTGTTGTATTGTTATGAAATCAGTGTAGAAAAAGTGTCTTTTAAAGTTATTGGTTTGAGGTCAAGATGCGCTCATTAATAGTCAATTTGTTGGCACAAGACTGTTTATGTAAAGATGACATATACATATAAATCCAAGGTAACCGGTAACTGAACCGGAAAACCAATCCGAAAATCGAACCAAATTTTAAGTAACTTGTTTGATACGGTTTTTCTTTTGTTATACCTAAACGGCTAAACCGAGACTTAAAACTTGTTGTATCACTCTAAAAATAATCTTTCGTGTAGAATTAAATATACATCCGAGCAATAACCTATTTCTGTCAATTCCGTTGAACCAACATCAAACCAAAACCGGGAATTGATATTTATCAGTTGTATCGGTACGAAGCTAACATTCTACTTTCTGAAGGCTTTACACGTGTCAACATATCTGACTGTCTTCTCCCCCTTTGATTTTTTTTCTTTCATTCGATTCCTTAGTTCGTCGATTAGAGACTACCGTCGCTACTTCGCCGCGGATTCTTCACCGGAATCAGGTATTTGACACGTTATCCGGAGATTCTCTTTCATTTTATCTATTCTCTTTCGCAGATGCTTTAGAAGTTAGATTGATCTCAGGTCAAAGCTTTCTCTAAAAGCAAATCTCGACTCGTTTCGTTGACCTCCCGATCGATTCTGATACCTTCGTGATCTTCTTCATCGCAGTAGCTCTACGTTCTCACAGCTTCGATTCGATTGTTTCTCCCGCCTGATATCTGTTTTGGAACACAATGGTACGATTATTCAATCTGGATCTTCTTCCTCCTTTTCCCGTTGGATCACCAATTTGAAT
The DNA here is from genome assembly GCF_020379485.1 of Brassica napus. Classification (NCBI taxonomy): domain Eukaryota; kingdom Viridiplantae; phylum Streptophyta; class Magnoliopsida; order Brassicales; family Brassicaceae; genus Brassica; species Brassica napus. The sequence goes on from NC_063452.1 coordinate 16,251,954, forward strand.
GCACTGATTGTAGCTTGTTATAACTCTATGAGACTCATTTGATTCCATGGTTAAAACGCTCTTCTCAGGTGTATCACTCGAGCTTTGTGGAAGAAGAAGGGATAACAAAGGCGTGTGGTTGTCCTTTGCTTCCTCTCAAGAGCCACATCAAGGGTCCTGCACCTGTTTCAGAACAAGGTATTCATCATCAAAAGCATCTTCGAATGTAGGAAACGGAAGATCATTTACATGATTGTTGTTTATACATATGCAGATAGGACTGATATAGTGGATGAGGCAATCACGTTCTTCCGCGCGAATGTCTTCTTCACAAACTTTCCTATCAAAAGTCCTGCTGATAAGCTCCTTATTTACCTGACGTTTTACATAAACGTGGCGTTGAAGAGGCTCGAAGGGTGTAGAACACTGGCTGTAGGAACTAAGGCGATTATCAACTTGGGTTTAGAGGATATCCCTGTTCCTGGAGAAACCGGGTTTCCATTTCCAGGTCTCTTTTCACTTCCTTCGTCCCAGGAAGAAGCTGGTAAATGTTAATAGGTCCGTTTTTGAGCAAGTTTGATCCTCACTGGCTAACTAACTCTTTGAGCCCTCTTGTTTTGTTGGCTTCAAAATGCCAGATCTTTTCAGGAACTATCTGAAGCAGGTTCGAGAGGAGACAAGTGGGAGGCTACTGAGCGTGGCGTATAGAGCTAATGGGACACCAAACAAATGGTGGCTTGCATTCGCCAAGAGGAAATTTATCAACGTGGTTCTCCTCTAAATCTTCATCACTGGTAAGTTCTGAAATTTTATAAACGCCTGTTTCACCTTAGTTTACTGGATACGGTTACCCACAAAACAGCTTAGATCCACCTTAGTTTTTGTTTGAGTTAAAACATACCAGTTAAATTATCTTAGAACAGCCTCAGACTCTACATTTCAAGCTTGTAAAGTTCTTTAATCTGAGTTTTTAATAATGTAGCAGTTGTTATTCTTCTTTCCTTGCAGCCCATTACAAATGAAGGGTTACCAAGCCACCCAGATCATGAGCACTGCCTCCTTTGGCTGAAAATTTTGTATTAGAGAAGAAAGCTTTCTCTCTGGATCTCTCTATATACATACATATACGTAAGACTGACAGTGTAGTATTTTCATACGACTGTTTGGTGATACAAGATCAAAGTTACCGAGAATTCTTTTGTTATTGCTTTAGATTAGCAGAGATCATGTCCAAAGTATTCAGTGGCCATGTTCGTTTACCTATCGCGCGACCTGCGACATGCGACCTGCGTTGTTCGTATTGATGTCGCGCGACCAGTCGCGGGTTCCATTTAAGTCGCCCGAAAAAAAACAGCGACTAAAAATTAAGAAAATTTTGATCGGGCGACTGGTCGCAGATCGCAGGTCGCGCGACACGTAAACGAACATAGTTTTAGTCGCAGGTCGCAAGTCGCAGGTCGCGCGACACGTAAACGAACATAATCTTAGTCGCAGGTCGCGCGACCCGTAAACGAACATGGCCTATGTTATGTAGGGACGCCGTGCAAAATGTTAGATTACAACAAACTAGCTAGGGTGTAAATTGTACTACTATCAAACAATTCGGGGAAAACTTTAAATAGTTTCAAAATGTTGGGGCGCTACAACTCTTTACGATGGAGAAAACAACACGTGTACGGTTACGATTCGTATTGTGAAAATATATCGACGCTTTATAATACAGGACTGGACTAGACCTTGGAACTGAACAGCTTCTAACGATCGCCTCGTCTCTTGCCCACTGCCAGATTGAATCGTCTCTACTGCCGAAGCAAAAACCTTAACTTTCGTCAACACTTGATTTACTTCGGATGTTTTTTTTTTTTTGAATTTTCAAGGTTGGGGAAAAAAGGAAATTACCGAAACAGGGACTAGATGGTAATTTTCACGTGAGCAAGTGAAAAATGGAAACTAAACAACGGCTATATTTGATGACGATCGTAGTAGGATTTGGTTGCAACGAGAGACCAGATTGTTATTTAGTGTAAACACAACACAAACATTCTTCCTCTCACTTTCTCTTCTCTCATACTCAATTCTCAAACTCGCTCGCTCTCTCTCTCTCCCCGCTTTTCTTTTCTCTCTCAGAACTTGATTTTTCTAATACCTCCGACCACGATGAATACTTATTACAGCGATCTCACGGAGACGTGGTCAAATTTCTCTCTTTTGGTGGATACTGCGGCTTTGCTGTACGAACAAGAACACATGCCAACATGTTACACGGAGAAGAAGAAGACCGTATCTCGAAAAGAAGAAGACGAACAGAGAATGAAGAGAATCTTCGATCTTTTCCGAAGAGAACCAAGATCATCGGTAAAGAAACCTCTTCAAAACCCTAACGGTGCTTCTACATCTTCTTCTTCACAACTCTTCGATCTTAACAAGATTCCCTCAGATACTAAGACGCTCGTCAATTGCAACACGATGGTTGAGTCAGAGAAGACAAACCCACAAAACCCTAGTTCCTTATCGTCTTCCTCCTCGTGCCTAACAGAGAACAACAACACAAGCAGCCGCAAGAGACGTGCCGTGCTAGAAGGAAAGCAGCGCTGTTTCAAGAAAGCAAAGGTGTCACCTTTATTCACATGGGAGGGGAAAGACACGCCGGATTGGATGATCCAGTTGATGAGAAACACGAAAGGAGCCGCAGACCCGATGCTAATCTTCGAGAAGACTCTGTTCGAAACCGATGTCAAACCAAGCCAGAGCCGCCTCTCGATCCCTTTCCACAAACTCATCCGAAACGACTTCTTGACACCCGCTGAGTCGCGGATCATCGAGGAAGACATCAGCAACAGAGAAAAGATGGGTTTGGGGGCGGTTCTTGTCGATCAAGGCATCAAGAAGTGGGGCGTGTTTCTCAAGAGATGGGAGATGAACGGTTCTTGGAACTACGCTTTGGTTTGTGGGTGGAACGATGTTGTTAAGGCTAATGGATTGAAAGATGGCGACAGCATTAGTCTTTGGTCTTTCAGGTGCCGAGGAGTCCTCTGTTTTGCTCTCGTCCCCCTTCCCATGTGACAGAGTAGCTCTTCTTTTGCTTTCTCTGTGATAACTTCTTTTAGTTGAGACGATTCTGTAGGTTTGTGTCTAGTGCCTTCTCCGAATTGTAATTAGGATTTTGGTACAGTTGTGTTTGATCTTACAACACCTTGTTGGGTTTACCTCAAGTGATTTTTAGTTGTTGCCTGATTCTGTACTATGATTTGATGTCTTAAAAGTTTCAGTTTATTGATAGTTTTTATTTATCTGACATGAATCTTGATGATGAAACGGATTTTAACTCAGTTTAGTTGTATAAACAGCAAGAACAATATAAAACCAGCAACAAAAGTATATATAGTCTCTAAATACATAGTGAATCGTCAAACAACCAAGTTTCAGAGTTGAATTATGAATATATACAGTCTTCGGCTTCGGCCAAGTCTTGCTTTCTACCAATTATTTTCTCTTTGGCTCTTTCTGCTGCATTGACTCTTTTCAAGAATGTTTTGGTTGGTTTTCTCAAACTTTCGTTCCTCTTCACGCTTGTTCCTGATAGGCTCCTTCTTGATTGTGTCATTTTTTTTTCTTCTTGTTGCTGATAGTTGTGCAAACTTTTGTTCCTCTTCACGTTTGAGTTATGGAATTGTGCTCTCATTGGATCTTGGGGATACGTTTCTCATGATTATCATTCAGAATAAGCTTTCTGGTAAACCCGTCTTTCAGATATTGTTTTATTGTCCGGAGAAGTTGTGCTCCCATATCAATATTGGGGGGGGAGGTAATTTAGCATTCATTGACTTCTTTCTTCGAGGTGACATGGAAGTAGTTAAACTCTATCAAACTGATAAGCCAAAGAAGATATCACAGAAACTTGAGCAATGTTTGACCGGGAACATCAAACCGACAAATATAGCAAAGCACAGCGCGCAAGAAGTAAAATCAGGGTAGGAGTATTGAACGTTGGAGACTGGTTGAGCATGAAAATGCACAAAAGCTATAAGAGAAGCGTTTCTATCCCAAGTAAATGTATTTCTTATTCGGGTCTCTCTAATCACCACGATCTATTAACACATGCACACACAGAGGAATAACCAGCATGTTAAGAACCCACAAAAGCTTAACACATATTATTAGCAAACCAATCTGAGGTTTTAAACTAAGTTCTTAAAAAAGAACACAAAGTTTCAAGTACTAAAAGAACAGATTTCAAAATATAACATTCATCCCACAAATGATTTTTCTGTTAATTAAAGTCAATTTTAAGTATATTACTAGATTTTCTAAGCGCGGGTTTTTTTATTATAAAAAGTTTTATATGAATTAATGTTTTGTGATTGTTATACGTTATTATTTCAGATTTTATCTGTACATATTTTATTTAACTTTTTCATACGCTTCGACAGTTTTTCAGATCTAAGAAACTAAATCTGAAACCAACCCGAAAATACAGGTTCAGTTCGGATCTGAGTCCTGGGCAAAGTACCTATTCAATATCTTTTTGGACCGGCGAATCTCTGTTCCAGTTTGGATCTTATCCGAGACTCGATCGGGTACCAAAGTACCTAGAATGATTTGTGTATATTAGGTATGTTTGGGTATTTCATATATGTTTTCGGCATTATAGATACTTTTAAGTTTCCGGTTCGGGTTTTCAGTTATAGTTTGGGGTTCTGGGTAAAATTTCAATTTTAGAAAAATATCTTTTGGGTTGGTAAAATTTTGGTTGTTTTCGGTTCTATGGATTAGGTTTACGGGTAAAATTTTGGATCTTTTGAGTATATGAATACTTTTCAAGTATTTTTTTGGATTTCAGGTATTTTTGTGTTTCAAGTCTTTTTTGTGTTTTGGGTATATACTTCGTGTTTTTTATGGATTCTAATACCCAAACCAATCCGAACCTGTTATGTATTCAAAAATTAAATTTATTTTACAGATATTTGAATTATGAGTCCGAACTAATCCGGAACCAAAAATAATCAATCCTAACTTAAAATATAAATTTTAAAATATTTAGTTATGTCAAATGTTTAGGATCCGAAGAATCCAACCCACAGATTCAAACATGAACCCTTTGTTTTGAAACATTTTTTTTCCTTTGATATAATGTAGAAATATTAAAGGATGTTGGTATAACTAAACTAACATATGAAAAATGTGATATATTTTCAATCAAATTTTCAAAAGTCAAGAATTTAAATTAAATGTTTTAAAATCAAGATATTTTGTACATTCGTGTGATTCAAATAATGTGGGTTGCTAAATGCAAAATGATGACAATTGTCGTTATCATAATCGTTGGAAATCGTGGATTATTTATTACAATGTAATAAGTTTTAAATTATTGATATGATAAAAGCATGTTATGATATTTGGTTTTATATTATAGGTTAGACTAAAAAATGAAAGGATGCAATAACCTTTCATAAGTAGATTTATTAAGAATCATTCTCTTTTAATAATATAAGATAAATCATATATCTTATAAAATTTAAAGAATGAATGTCTATTTATAATATAAGGGGAGAGATGGTATAGACCATCGAAAATCAGGGTATAAATTTTTAAATATCTTGGTTGTTACTAATGAGAGATCTTAAAAGAATCTTTAGATTACATTTTCTACAAAATTTGACGATAATTATGTAAAACTATTAAGATACGAATATATCAACATCAATTATTTTCAAAATCGTGTATAATACACAATCTAAAAACGTGCATATATTTATGATTCCAAAAAAAAAATCAATATTAAAGTATAAAATATTTGTTTATTATTTCTGTTATAGGGTTTGGTTTTGTATTTGTAATTCAATAAACGTGACGAAAAACACAATTTTAGTTCTTATAACTAAGTTATAAATATGAATCGAATAAGTGATAAATAAATGAATGTATAGAATTGTTTTGATATATTAAATTGGACACTGATGCATATCTGTTAAGAACTTGATGCTCTAATATAATGGAAGAGATGAAATATAAGATTGCTTTATTCATGCTCCCTCTGAAATTTATTTGATCTCATTGAATAAAATGTGCGTAGGGAATAAACGTTTGATCAAAAAAAAAATATATTAAACATCACATTGATGCCTCTCTGCAAAGCACTTGATGCTTTAATGGAGGAGGATGAGACGGATACGATGGACACATGACCCTTTTCTATTGGAACATTTGATACTAAAAGTAAATAGGTCCAACAACTTTGCATAATTAGTTTTATTTAAAAAAATTCCCTTTTAATTGTATTGATAAGCCATATGTATAAACAAAATTAGGGTTTAATATTTAGAAGATAGAATTGGTTTATATACTTTTAGAAATAATTTTCAAATTTTTATAAATGATTTAATATGATTAATTTTGAGTTTTTTTTTCATCACAAACTTAGTGTATTTATGAAATTGGTTATCATAAAGGTAAATTTGAAAAGTAGAAGTAAAATTTCCCCATTTTAAAGATATTTTCCAACTGTATATTTTAATTTTAAATATTTTTCCTTTTATTATTTATCTCGTTTGGAAAATTATAATGAAAAAAAGGAAAATAAAATTATAAATCTGATTAAAAACTGTTAAATCAAAACACTATTTAAATAATTGATGGTAGTTAGTTGTAATATTTTAATCTATTAACTTTAATTGTAGAAAGGGTATATATCCTTAACTTTTCGTAGAATTGTTAATATGGCCTATTTTCATTTATAATATCTGTAAAACTTTTTCTTCATTATCCATATCAAAGGAAAAAAAGGAAGTCGGCTAATCACCTAGTAGATCTGAGGCGGTTTGATTGCAAAAGCCCAATTAGTACTCAACTATTTAATGTCAACACAACCATTCTTTCTCTCACTATTCTTTATTCGCTCTGAAACAAAGGAGAGGTTGATTGAATCTTTTCTTCCTCGTTAATTTCGAACCCTAATCTCGAGGGAAGATGAGGAATATGGTTAAGGGAGGTGTGTGGAAGAACACGGAAGATGAGGTCCTCAAAGCCGCCATGATGAAGTACGGTAAGAACCAATGGGGTCGGATCTCGTCTCTCAGCGTCCGCAAGTCAGCCAAACAATGCAAAGCTCGCTGGAACGAGTGGCTCGATCCGTCTATCAAGAAAACCGAATGGACCGTCGAAGAAGATGAGAAGCTTCTACATCTCGCAAAGATTCTCCCTACTCAGTGGAGAACAATCGCTCCTGCCGTGGGGCGCACGCCATCTCAGTGCCTTGAGAGGTACGAAAAGCTTCTTGATGCATCATCATGCGGTAAAGGTTATGAAGCAGGGGGTGATCCAAGGAAATTACGTCCTGGTGAGATTGATCCTAATCCAGAATCAAAGCCTGCTCGTCCTGATCCAGTGGACATGGAAGATGATGAGATGGAGATGCTATCTGAAGCGAGGGCTAGATTGGCTAACACTAGGGGAAAGAAGGCTAAAAGAAAAGCTAGAGATAAGCAAATTCAGGAAGCTAGAAGTCTTGCTTCTCTTCAAAAGAGGAGGGAACTAAAAGCAGCTGGGATTGATGATGGGAAGCATAGGAACAGGAAGGGGAAGGGGATCGACTATAGTGCAGAGATTGCTTTTGAAAAGAGGGCACCCGCTGGATTTTATGACACTGCAGATGAAGATCGTCATGCTGACGACCATTGAAGAAGGCAAGATGTGGAAGCACAGTTACTTAAAACAAGATGAATGTTGTTGTTTCTGATTGTAACTTTGAATTGATGAAAGTTTTGACATGAATATGTTTTGTGTTAACAATTTCAGTTTGTTGATGTTTACTTTTATCTTGTTGACTTAAATATCTGAATTGAACTCGGTCTTCTTGTAAACTTGTCTTGGCAAGTATATGATCTTCAACTGTCATAGCTTTTCTACCTGTTATTTTGATGCATACGTTTGTTACATGTTTAGTGTAACAACAGCCAAAATATGGGTGTGGGAGAGAACGGTTCTCGTGGTGTGATTCTGAAAAGTTGGAAGATGAAGAACCTGCATTACGTTTTGGCTTGTGGGTGGAACAATATTGGTAAGGCCAACGGATTGAAAGACGGCGACAGCATCAGTCTTTAGTCTTTCAGATGCCGATGAATCCTCTGTTTTGGTTCTTGTTCCTCTTCCCATGTAACTAAGTAACTCTTCCTCTCCCCTCTTATAACTGTTCTTGAGATCTTATTACATGCGATTTTTGAAGTTTTTGGTTAGTTTACTGAATTCTAATTAACAAGATTATTAGGGAATTACTTGTTGGGTTTTATCTCTTTTGTAAGTTGTTTCTGATTCTTAACTATGGTTTGATATACGTTGACATGATTGTGTTTTTTTTGTTTTGGTTTTTTGCTAACAGTTTGTTTGTTTGATAGTTTCATTTATATGACATGAATGTTGATCTGAGAATTATCTGATTAACTCTGTCTTTTTGTATAAAAACAGAAGAAAAATACAAAACCAGGAACAAAAACTTGTTTCCAAGACATGTTTCTGTTTTGTCAAGTATATCTAATCTTTAAATTCACAACCAGAGTTGAATTCTGATTTTATACCGTGGAAGGGACAAAACCAAGAAAAATCTATCCTTACAAGAAACACCACACCAACATTAAGACATGATATCCAAAAAAGCTATTGTAGTATTGTCCAATCTACCATCAGAGATTTCCTTGATGAGTTCAGATGATAGAGATTTCACTAGCTCTATGAGTGTAGTGTATGTGAATCCATTTGGTAACTATCCCATTGTTCTTCATTTTCTAGAATAACGTGTTTGTTTCAGGCTCCACGCTTGTGAGGGAGAGAGACTAGTCTAGAAAATAAATCATAGGCTTCATCTACCTTATTACCTTTCACGTTCGATGGATGATGATGTTGTAAGCTATGAAGCACGGGGACGTCAAATTGATTGAGGTATCCGTACCGGAGACGTTTCCGGGACGGGGACACTTCGGGGACGGCACGGGGACACTTTAGAGACGGAACAGTTAATTATGGAAATTTTCAGAACATATTTGCTTTGCTATTATCCTCTTTTAAGCATATTCACTTACTTTTCTTCCAAATAAAAAATAAAAAGTAGAAGTTTATACTAGATTTTAAATTTATAACCTACTTTCTAATCTTTTAGTTTATTAGATAAGATTTACGGTGATATATTTTATTTTTCAATATTTTATTTTTAGTTTTGCCGTTTCCGTACCCGTATCTGTCCATGTATCCGTTTCGGTTTAAGTAGTAATATTCAAGTCAATTGTACTCTTTGCAATAACCTCAAACATTTCCCAATGCTTTTTTCGCATTAGAGCATCATTAACCCAAAATCTCATTTGGGTCTCTTAATGATTTTTAAGTATTAAATGTTACTTAAGAGACCTAGTTAAGAGACACCAATATTTTTGTCCTCCAATGGGAGTCTCTTATTTAGGAGTTCTTTAAAAAAAAAAAAAATTGTTTAATTAAAGATAAAATTGTTTAGAAAAATTGTTTACAAGATAGAATTTGTTTTAGATTTAGATGAATATTTTGAACTTGCGAAGGAAGAACATGAGAATGAGAAGGAAGAACAAAGGCTTCTTGTGAATACACTTTTATTTATACAAGTTTATGAATACACTTTCGTTACAAACAAGAAACACCACGATTCAACTAACATGCATTTCTGAAACAGTCTTGTATATGTGAGACTGTCCATGCTCGTAATTATGCATCAATAAGTAGTTTTCACAAAACTTGTAAGCTAAGAACCCAGCCAACAAAAAAAAAAAATTGCAACTGAATTTATTATTGGGAGCATATCAAAATCCAAGAGAGACATGTACTCATATACACACTGTCGTGGTTGGTTCTTTTGAGACAACGCATGAGATGGTTCCGGAGATGAGTCGTCCCGCTTTTGCTTGAACCGCTGAGTTTCTTGTTGCACTGAATGCAAACAGCGTAGCAGACATCAGCCTTTCTCACCCATTCAAAGTAGTTCCACACAACAGATGTCAATCTCTTTGATTTATGCAGGATGATCTCATTTGATTCATCCATCACACCAGCAAAACTCTCTCCTGCACCCAAAAAAATCACTACCCATTAATTAAAACAACAAACTTTAGACTCAAAAACAAAACACTTTATATCGTTCACACGATGACAATGGCATGATGAGAGATACAAAGATCATCCTAAAGAAAATAAACCCAATCATCATCATCATCATCATCATCATCAGCATTATACAATCATATCAAACCCAAAAAAATCATCATTCACAAAACTCACTGATGAACCAAAAATCACTAGTCATTGATAAAAGCAACATACTTTAAAATGGAAAACGAACACTTTATTGTTTCTTCACAATTACAATGGCATGGTGAGAGCTGCAAAGATCATGATCATAAAGAAACTAGACCCCATCATCATCATCATCACAATTATACAATTATATCAAATCCAAACACATCATCATCATAACAAAAAGTTACTGCAAAAAGAGATAAAATTATGCCATAATGAGACAGTTAGACCTATAAATTCGGACCCTTTACACTGGAGTAAGAAACCCTTTTGAGATTTGCTAACAACACAGAGTTTTTTTTCATATGAAGAGAGTGAGAGACGAAACAGAGGAAATGTTTGAAATTGGTTTACCTTTTGTTTATAAAAGAAAAAGGGCTTTCAGAATCTGTGAAGAGTCGGAGGATCCGAAGAGTTTGTTTTTAAGGGTTACCGGTGGGAAGAAGCTGGATCGAAGAAACATCAGATCCGATGGGGCGATTCTGCCTGGGTTATAACGAATCGAGCCATCGACAGAGATGAGTGTAGCAGCGACGACGATTTGGTGAACCCTGCAAACGGAATCAATCCGTTAAGAGAGAGAGAGAGAGAGAGAGAGAGAGAGAGAGAGAGAGAAGAGACGCTGAATGTCCAACACATGTCTAATTAAAGTACATAATTTTCTTTTTTTTTAATCCTAAAAACATTAAAAGCCCACCATAAAGAACGCGTTAATGATGTTCTTAGTGCATAGAGACCGTTAAGCCTGGTGTTATCAATTAGTCAATTACAATATTAGGGCACACACCATGATGAACGAATGAACAACAAAGATAAGTTTATTGACTTTCTTATTATAACTTCACTCTCTTGCAGTTTTGTTTACAACATGAGTTACATTATATAGAGTTGTAAACTAGGGTTTTAGCTTTGTCCTCCTTCGTCCTGTAGCAAAGCGTACCGGTTTTGGATCTTGACAGCCTGTGCTTGACCAGCTGGCTTGCCCTCTCCCATTTGCTTTTCCTTTCCGTTGCTCACTTTGGTCTTATCCTTACTAACGTTTTGTCTTGTGCAGGAAGAAGACCGTTGAAACTGAAGAGCAAAGCTCTGCGTTTTGTTCAAATCAGTGTTGGGCTTCGCAGGAGCTGGGCTTGACCCACTTGTGATAATAGGCCCCCTCAAACTTGGTGCATCGATTGTATCAACACCGAGTTTGCCTCGAAGAGAAGAAAACGCAGCTTGAGGAAGAGATTTGGTGAAGATGTCAGCGATCTGATGCTGATTTGAGATGTGTTTCACCTCGAGAGCTCCTAACGCAACCCTTTCCCTGACGTAATGATAGTCCAGCGCAAAGTGTTTGGTCCTCGAGTGAAATGAGGGATTTGCTGAAAGAAGAACCGTTGAGAGATTGTCGCAAAGCAGCAATGGTGTAGTCAGAAGAGGCAATCCGAGCTCCCGGACGATAGAACAAAGCCAGGTAATCTCAGATGCCGTCTCAGATAGAGTTCTATATTCACCTTCAGTAGAACTTTTAGATACTGTAGGTTGTTTCTTTGATGACCAAGAAATTAGATCTTCCCCAGAAACGTGCTATAACCCCTAGTAAATCTTCTTGTAGAGCTACATTCTGCCCAGTCACTATCGATGTAGGCAGTGAGGGTGAAGTCTGTTTCTTTGTGTAGAGAGATCCCCATTGTGATTGTGCCTTTAACGTATCTGATGATCCGTTTCAACAGGTGAAAATCAGAGACTGTTGGCGAGTGCATCTTCTAACAGACATAATTCACAGCAAATTGAATGTCTGGACGCGTCAGAGTCAGATACTGGAGCTTGCCAGCAAGACTTCTGAAGTAGGTAGGATGAGAGAACAGTTCAGACTTGTCTTCAACTCGATTCAGTTGATGTGGCAAAGGCGTAGGAATTGGTTCACAGTCTTTCATCCTTGCGACTGCAAGTAAGTCTTCTGCATACTTTTGCTGACATAAGAACAACCCTTTATCATGTGTCTGAACTTGAATTCCCAAAAAGTAGTGTAGCTTTCCCATATCAGTCATTCTGAACTCGCTGTTGAGTTGCTTAAGTAGATGATCAAGACTCTCTGAGCTGTTTCCTGTGATCACCATGTCGTCTACATATAGTAGAAGAATAATAATGTCTGTTTCCGTTTTGTAAACAAACAGGGATGGATCAGACTTGGAGCAGCAAAAACCAAAGTCAATCAGGAAGGTGCTGAACTTGTCGAACCACGCCCTCGGAGCTTGCTTCAAGCCGTAGATCGCTTTGTTCAATTTCCACACATGATGAGGATGCTCTTGATCAACAAAACCAGCAGGTTGCTTCATGAACACCTATTCTTGTAAATCACCGTGTAAGAATGCATTTTTGACATCCATTTGTCTTATTTCCCAATTCAATACCGTAGCCATGTGTAGAATTGTCCTTAATGATGCCATTCTAACCACAGGGCTGTAGGTTTCAAGATAATCAACCCCTTCTTCTTGCTCATTTCTTTTTGCAAACAGACGAGATCGAAGCTTCTTGAAACTTCCATCTGCATTCAACTTCACTCTATGCACCCATCTGTTTCCTAGGACGTGCATATCTTCAGACCGTGGAACCAGTGTAAAGGTATTAGTTTCTTTACATGATTCAAACTCATCTCCCATAGCATTTCTCCAACCTTCATGTTTTAACGCATCTGCTATAGTTCTTGGCTCTGGTATTGACACCTTTTGTGTGAGTAGAGCATAGCGAGGGTTAGGTTTGACAGTGCCCACTTACGACCTTGTGACCATTTGGTGTCTTTGTGGTGCAGGTGGAGATGGATGTGGTATAGGAGAATGACTTGGTTCCGGAGGAGGAGTTGGTGTAGAAGTAGATGAAGATGCCGAAGACACCTTGTTACTTGAAGCCGATGGAGACTGAGGAACAGACTGCAGAGGTGGGAAGTCAGATTCAGAGAACAGAGGAACAGATCCTTGATGAACCACTGATTCTGATACTGGAGCTTTTGTTTCCTTCTCTTGCTCTGCGGGTGATTGCGGAACAAAGCTCATTTGCCACGCCTTGAGAAGAGGAGTTAAGACTGATGGATGACTATGCTTGTAAGCATGTTCAAAAGGGAAATCAGTTTCATCAAACAGAACGTGGCGTGTGATGTAGACACGACCAGTTGGAGGGTAAATGCATCTATATCCCTTGTATCTGTCATTGTAGCCTAGGAATACGCACTTGAGAGATCTAGGATCAAACTTGTTGGTAGCATAGGCTCTGAGAGACGGGTAGCAAGCACAACCAAACGTTCTTAGAAAACTGTAGTTGACTGCTTTCCCAAACAGTTTTTGATAAGGAATCTGATTGTTTGGCAGGCTGCTTGTAGGGAGAAGATTGCTCAGGAAGGTTGCTGTGAAGAACTCTTCTACCCAATACTTCAGAGGCATCTTGCTATCAAACATCATTGACAACCCGAGCTCAGTGATGTGTCGATGCTTCCTTTCAGCCAGTCCGTTCTGCTGCGGCGTATGAGGACACAAGATTTGTTGTCTGATCCCATCTTTTTGCAAGTGAGAGAGAAATGCAGAACTGATAAATTCACCGCCTCCGTCACATTGAAAGGTACCAATTCCGCATCTTAATTGATTCTCTACTAAAGCTTGGAACTTGCAAAAGATTGTAAAGAAATCTGACTTGTATTTCATAGGATAGATCCAACAAAACCGTGACCAATGGTCAATAAAGATTACATAAAATCTGAAACCGTGAACAGATGTTGTTGGTGCAAACCCCCAGAGATCACAATGAATCTTCTCCAAAAGCCGAGAAGCAACATAACTAGAAGACTGAAAAGGTAAGCTACTGCTCTTGCCAAGTTGACATCACTGACACATCTTCTTGGTACTTGAGCTTATTTTGATGAGGTTGTTTGCAGAGAGATGTTGAAGAACTTGCTGATGAGGATGCCCGAGTCTTCTATGCCAAATAGCGTATGTAGCAGATTGCTGCCTAGAGGAGTATAGAGCTTTTATTTGCGGCTTGTTCCAACTCTATAAATACCATTAGCCCTTCTTCCCTTGGTAAGAACCTTCTTTGTAACCTTGTCCTTTATAGAAACTTCGACATTGTCAAACTCAACAGTGCAAGGATAATCATCTGTGACTTTTGATACATATAAGAGAGATTTGGCAATCTGAGGACACACAATGACATCGTTGAGAGGAAGTATACCTGAGGAAGAGGCTATGGATGTGGAACCGATATGAGTGATAGGTAGGTAACTCCCATCTCCTACCATAACAGTGTCCGTTCCATGATAAGGTTGTGACTGATGTAAATTCCTCGTGGAACTTGTGACGTGTGCAGATGCAGCAGAGTCAGGGTACCACTCAGAACCAGAGTCATCAGAGACCTCTGTGATGCGCATTGCTGCCAGAGCCTGAGGAAGTTCATCAAGTTGGTAGCTACTATCAAAACGGTGATAACATTTGAGGGCATGGTGACCTGGCTTGCCACAGATTTGACATGTAGGACGCGTATCTCCATCATACGAAGACGTGATCTGCTGGTGAAAGCCTCGTCCTCGTGTGTTGTAAGAACCACGACTACGGCCTCTTCTGCCACCACGACCTCGAGAGGAGTAGTAGTTCCCTTGCTGTTGCGTGCGAACTGACGCAAACGCTAGATGCGGAGTCACTTCTTGACCAGTATTGTAGCCTTGAAGTCTGTCGTCGAAAGCAACTAGACGGGGAAAGATGGATTCGAACGTCGGAGGTGGAACAGTATCAATAGAGCCTTCAATATCTGTCTTGATAGGCTCATAGTCACGCCCCAGACCATGAAGAGCCGAGAAGATCTTCATTGCCTCCGTCATGGGAGCACTAATAGAGGCAATCTGGTCACTGAGGGCTTTAACCTCCTGAAGAAAATCGAACATCTTTTTGTCTCCTTTGGCTAAAGTCTGCATATTGTGCTGAAGCTCAAACAAACGGGAGTTAGATGGTCTGTTGAAGTGTGTCTCAAGCGTGGACCAGATCTCTTGAGCTGTAGAACAGTTCGCCACCATGGATTGGAGAGAATCAGTGATAGATCCAAGGAGCCATGACTGGACGACTTGATCTGTTTGAAACCAAAGCTCATGGTCAGGGTTTGGAACAGGAGTAGAGGTGCAATGAATGGTGGGAGCCAAGATGGTAGTAACTGGCTGAGGGATGGTACCAGTGACGAAACCAAACAAACGCTGCCCACTGAGAAAAGACTGAAACTGACGTTTCCAGAAGAAAAAGTTTTGCTCATTGAGCTTTACGGTAACACAGTGAATGATGTTTAAGCGAGGAGGGTCATAAGGCTCAAGATCCATGGTGGCACCGTGTGCTCTGATACCATGAACGAATGAATAACAAAGATAAGTTTCTTGACTTTCTTATTATAACTTCACTCTCTTGCAGTTTTGTTTACAACATGAGTTACATTATATAGAGTTGTAAACTAGGGTTTTAGCTTTGTGCTCCTTCGTCCTGTAGCAAAGCGTACCGGTTTTGGATCTTGACAGCCTGTGCTTGACCAGCTGGCTTGCCCTCTCCCATTTATTTTTCCTTTCCATTGCTCACTTTGGTCTTATCCTTACTAACGTTTTGTCTTGGACAGGAAAAAGACCGTTGAAACTAAAGAGCAAAGCTCTGCGTTTTGTTCAAATCAGTGTTGGGCTTCGCATGAGCTGGGCTTGACCCACTTGTGATAATACATGGGACATCGTCTCTTGGAAAAGGTCTTGGGCAGTATATAGTTCACTCACTTGACAGAAGTCACAGAACTTCTTTTAGACATGTCATGAAGAAATTCCACTCCACCGTTCACTTTCTTAGCCCTACAACATCCATCTATGAGAATTTAAAGTCACTATATGTTTTGAGGAGCAGCATCGATCACTGAGTTATAAGTGTATGGTATCAGGAAATATACCCCTACCGAGCAACTCTTTGTATAATTCTCCCGCCTCCATTAACTTCTCTTCTTTGAAAGTTACAATATTAGGAATGATTTCCCTTTTTAGTCATTATCACTCAATAATTCTACGGCACCGCTCCATCTAAAAATCTACACGAATAGAAATAACCATATTTCACACAATTGTAGCTTTTTTTGTGTGCACGTCACACGGTTGTAGCTAAAAAAACATTCGGTTCCTCTCCTGCAAAACTTCCTCTGCTCGAAGAAAGTAGACTCTTTGGATTTAAGAACCAATACATGTAACCAAAATATTTAAGTTGTTATTAATTACACTTATTTGGATTTTAATTACACTTATTTAACCAATAATATCTCAATACATGTAATCAAATATTTATCTCAAAACCATTCGGTTACATGTTTTAGGGACACGGGTCTACAAGATATTTAGGTTTAATTAATAAAAATTTAAATATTTTTCTTGTTGTCCTTTTTATTCATTTTCTAGTTTTAATCGAATCTTTTCTAGGTGATTCTAACATTGCAAAGAAAAAAAAAGTATTCAAAATATTTAGGTGATTTTAACATTGATCTCCGAAACATAGAAATTTTTACTTAACATATAAATATATGAATATTATTTACCTAGAATTTGGAAAATAAATATATAAATATTATTGTCGACAAACCATGAGAGAACCCATCATCGCACCAAGTGCTAAAACGCGGGATTCTATGATCATTAATGAGAAAATAAACTATAAAATTTTACAAAAAGTTACATTGGTTGCACGTTAGCCGCCACCACATTCCTCAAATTTGATGGTCCATTTCTTGCACCCTAATACATCCAGTCTTTTTTTTGGATGTATAGATTGTCAATGTATACATCAATGTTGAACTTTTATTAAGCTTGGTACATTCATTTATGTTTTTTCTTCTGAACTTTAAATTCATATATATTTTAACTAATATGAGTACTGACTTTTTAAAAATTGTAACAAATGTAATAATTTAGTTGACAAAAAAAGTAACAATTTCAAATTTATTTGACTATTTGATTATACAAAAACTATGTACTTTGTAAAATACGAGAAGGAAAAGTAATAATAATGTTGAGAATCTTTGTTTTGGTGGGAGACAGAATTATAAAGTCACCAATTAGTCTCCACAAACCATTATATATGTGAATATATCCAGCTATTTGATTTAATACTAATGCAGATTTATAGTTTATTTATACTGAGGGTTCATGGACACAGTCCATCAATATTTTATTTTAAGAGGTACTAAAACCGAGTGCATGTACCATATAGGGATATTGTCATTGATAATTTACAAAGAACATCTTTAACTTCGCTTTGTTTTTATTTCAAATTTAATTTTAAAGTGAAGTATTTTTAAGATATTTTATTTTCAACTCTATAGTACTAGAAGACAAATAAAACTAGAGTACTATTCAAAAATGGAGTAAATATATTCGTTTATTACTCCATTTAAATTAATAACATTAAAAGAAAACTCATCTCCATCTAAAAATATTATTATTTGAATAAAATAAACAAATTAATACATTTAAATTTATATTGCTCTACATGCAAGGAAAAAGGAACTAAACCGAAAACTACTATTTTCAAGATGTTAAATTTATCACTTTCTCTATCTACTTTTCTCCCTTTCTTCAGCAAGAAGCAGTCTCTCCCGTTGACAAAAAAAAGAAAGCAGTCTCTCAGCTTTTTTTTTATCTTCTTTTTATCTATTTCAAATAATGTTGGTCTTTTGTAAATTATTGGGCGAGAGAGGTTTATCTTTAATATACTTTATGCAGCCTTATTTAGCTATTCAGATTCTTTCTTTTTTACGGTCTTTTGAATCCTCTTTTTGACTAATTAGTAAGTAGTCGTTGAGAAAACAGTGAAAACATAGATTAACGTTCTTGAGAAATACCTAATAAAGTTTTTGCAAAATAAATGTTTGATACTCTTTTCTTTTAATCAAGTTTAATACTCAAATATATAACCACACGATATCAGAGTGAACTCTCTTCATATTATTTCTCCTTCTCAACCAACTCCGTAACTAGAGAAGATGAACATCATTGAAGCAGCTTTCTTCCTCTGCTTCATTTCATCTTCTAATGTAAGCAATATTCAATCTTTATCATCTTACTTTAAGCGTTTTTCATAGAAGCTTTTTAAAATATATAACAATTTGCATTTATGTTGATCTTTTCACCCGCCGAAACGTAGGTGCATTTCGCCGGAGCTACTAAACAAACCGCCGGCAACATCACGCCGTCAGAGAACCCATTCACACCCAAAGCCTCACTGATACGTTACTGGAACAAACGCATCAACGGCGGCTCACCACCACCTTCTTTTTTCCTCTCTAAGGCGTCCCCATTAACGACCGTAGACTCCACGCGCTTCGCCACACTCGCATCACGCCACGCGCTCGACACTCGCCTCTATGATTTCTGCACCGCCGCGAAGCTCTTCTGTTTCCCTGAGCTCGCCGCTCACTCCGTAACCGAGAAGCACGGCGATGACGTCGGGTTCTCCGTTTACAGCGACAAAAACTTCACCAACTACGGCTCCGACCGTCTCGCCGGAGCCGACACGTTTAAAAATTACTCCGGCGGGGACAATATCGGCGTCGACTCTTTCCGTCGTTATAGCCGAGATTCCGCCGGACACGACGATGGGTTTTCGAATTACGCCGGAGAAGTCAACGTCGCTGATCAGAGCTTCACCACTTACGCCACCGGATCCACCGGCGGCGCCGGCGACTTCACGAACTACCACACGAACGCAAACCAACCCAACGGGAGATTCACTTCCTACTCCGACGAAGCAAACGGCCGGTCACAATCCTTCACGACGTACTCCGAGAACGCAAACTCCGGCGCTCAGACGTTCACCAGCTACAGCAAAAACGGCAACGGAGCTCCGAACGGGTTCTCGGGTTACGGATCCGGGTCAAACGTGGTAAAATCTGGTTTCTCCGGGTACGGGGAGACCGCAAACGGAGCTAACGACACGTTCACAAGCTACGGCGGCGACGGGAATCTCCCGGTGAACGATTTTAAAAAGTACGGCGAAAGAGGAAACGGCGCCGTTTACGGGTTTAAGAGCTACAGAGACCAGTCCAACATCGGAGCTGACTCTTTCTCTTCCTACGCCAAAGATTCGCACAACGAGAAGGTCAATTTCGTAAATTACGGAAAATCATTCAACTTGGGCTCCGATGACTTCACAGGCTACGGCCAAGGCAACGACGGAGGTAACGTCAGCTTCAAAACCTACGGTCAAGGTCCGAGTTTCAAAGCGTACACAAAAGACGGCGTCGTTTTCGCGAGGTACTTTAATAACGCGAGCTCCAGTGGCAAAAAGGTAAATAAATGGACAGAGCCGGGTAAATTCTTCAGGGAGTCTATGTTAAGAGAAGGGACTTTGATGCAAATGCCAGATATTAAGGATAAAATGCCTAAAAGGACGTTTTTACCCCGAACCATAGTTTCAAAATTATCGTTTTCATCTTCTAAGACCGGCGAGGTATGGAGAATCTTCGGCGCCGGCGAGAACTCGTCGATGGCGGGGATAATCTCGTCGGCGATTTCCGAATGCGAGAGACCGCCAAGCTACGGCGAGACGAAGCGGTGCGTGGGATCAGCGGAGGACATGATCGATTTCGCCACGTCAGTGCTTGGACACGGCGTTGTGGTGAGGACGACGGAGAATGTGGTCGGGTCGAAGAAAAAAATCGTGATCGGGAAAGTCAAAGGAATCAACGGTGGAGATTTAACTAGAGCGGTTTCATGTCATCAGAGTTTGTACCCGTATCTACTGTATTATTGTCATTCGGTACCTAAGGTGCGGGTCTATGAAGCGGATCTTCTTGACCCGGAGAGTTCAGAGAAGATTAACCATGGTATTGCCATTTGTCATATTGACACGTCAGCGTGGAGTGCAAGTCATGTAGCGTTTTTGGCTCTAGGGTCTGGTCCGGGTAGGATTGAAGTTTGTCATTGGATCTTTGAGAATGATATGACGTGGACTACTGTTGATTAAGGCTTTGGACAGCTTTTGTCGTTCGGATACCTAATATTTACTACTGAGTTTTGCTTCATCGTTTTTTTCTCTTTTTGCAGATTTTCTCCCCTTTTTTTTTCTTAAAGCTTCCATTCTCATTTTATAGTATATTCGTAAAATTAAGATTGAAGTTGAGGGATACATGATTATTTGGTTTTAACAGGAAAAGAGTTTTTGTCACGTGATCTGCAAGATTCGGCTTATGTTCAAAACCAAAGTCAGTTTCTTGCAAGCCAAGCAATTATCATATCTATCATATCCGCCTGCAACACAATCGTTTGCCAGCTTGTAAAGTAACCGTGTTCAGACAACGCTACTCCAAGATCTCTTACACGGTGTAATCCACTTACTCAAAGAAATATAGCTTTGTTGCTCGATATTCAGCAGTTTTCTCAAAGTAGTTTTCTGAAAAGTAGGAGAAAGGGAATCGACCCTATAACTCAGACCTCTCCAACTCATGTGAAAACACCAATATGATGCCACATTATCTGTACTAATGTAGCGACAGTGTTACTTCCATGACGTAATTGTTTCACAAAATCAATCATTATGATGGCAGAACACAGTGCATCGGCTACAGCATCTACTTCAAGGATTTTTAACCTTAATAGCCCTAGATCCAGAAGACGAGTAACCAAAGGAAGTCAGGAGAGAAGAATCATCATCATCACTTACTACCAGAATTTTTATGAATGTTAGGAGTTCCCTGCAATTGCATAACATAAATACTTTCATAATCTTGGCAAGAGCAAGATCCATCTGCGAACGAAACAAGTCCTAACACAATAACATTATAATCGAGTGACATTTTTAATCTACTGTGTTTGACCAAACTATAGAATCAGTTAAGTTAGCTAAAAAATGTTATCTCTGGCTTTTTCAAGTGGACTAGCATCAGGTCGGATAGATTCAGAGAGATGGCTTTGAGTTAACTATAACGATGACGTATGTGGCATTAGTGCGTTGAGCTTAGAAACGGCAATGTATAGAGTATGTGAGGTTTTGTTTATTTCGTCCCACATCGTCAAATAACAGGGAACTTTTACGGTTTATATATCAGAGAGATGGAAGTGAAGGTCACGACCTTACTTGAACAGGATCTGTTCTATAGGCTCGTACCTCTGTATCCTTGATTTATAAGGAGACAGGCCCCTAAACCTGGTTGATGAATCATGGCCGTGCGACTTGAGTGTGATTAACGGTTGTGATTCTCCTCGGAGGCTCCGCACTGTAGAGGATCGCTATCCGGTTAGATCTTGATCTCTCCGGATTGGTAGCACGGTTGTCTGACAGGCTTTACTTTTTTCAGTTGAAACATATTATAATGTCACATGCTCAAAACGATCCCACAATTGTTGCTTTTTCATATATATGTAATTCTGCCCTGGAGCCATGTTTATTAGAATGTTGTAGTAGATATATGGCATTTGAGCTCTGTGTCTTCTGAAGCTCAAACTCATTAAGACAAGAATCTAGATAGTTACTTTCTGCCTGCCGTTTTGATTCTCAACTTATAATTTTCTTTCTTAGTAGAATTACGAGCAGAAGAAAATATGTGAACTCTGGGATGTTATGATTCAAAACTAATTGATATTATACAACAAATACTCAGTTTTTTACCCTAGATTGTAAAATGAACTGTTTGGGTGGAACCTTGAAAAAGGCATATCAAAAACTCACGAGCAGCCGTGAAGTGGACACAGGATCAAACTGAACCAAACTTTTACAAATTAAACCAAAATTAACCAAAAATTACAAATAACCAAAATTTAACACGTTTGTTTTCTCAAGAGTTAAGACTGAACCGAACGGAATAACTAATCAGTTCAATTCGGTGGCAGTACCCGAAAGCTGACAAGACAAGTTAAGGAAAGCGTGAGAATACCAAATCGACAACAGTAATATCAGCCTAGATAGATAGGCATCAAGCAATAGCTTTCTTGGGTCTTTTAGCTCTTAATAACTCAAAATTTCCTGTCTACAAAAGTTTATTGTTTTGAGGTTGTGTACAGATTAACACCACACCTCCTTGATCTCCAAGAGAACTCTATCACTTTTAAAATTTCCAAGTTCACTTTTTGGGTCAGCAATTCATTCCACCAAAATGAGCATTTTCCATGCCATCAATAACCACTACTAGATTATGTGTGCTATTATCAGCATCCTGGAGGCAAGGTCGAGAACAAGTTTTATACAAATAATGACCCATAATACACCCTTTCCATAAAATATCCTGAGAGAAATATAAAAGACCAGACAATAAGGATTAACCATAGAGAAGACTTATGCAAGTAAGCAGCGAAACAGAGCATAACTACAAAACTTTGCTAGAGGATTGCATTAGATTCTATAGGCGGATAAAACATAGAAAATAAACTGTAGAGACTGAAGCAGATTCTTGTAAACAATAATCTGGCTATATTCCATTTTTTTTTTGGTTATTCTGATATAGCCATAACTCCCAAGACTGAAGCAGCCAGACATTATATGGTAAGGATGTTTGGTAATTGGTACTGACATCCAGGGAACACAACGGATCACAAGTGTTTGGGTGCAAAGTACTTGACGTGAATGTTCAAGAGAAAGATATGTTATCTCATAGACTATGAGTCATAGTTGTGTCTGTCATGTTAGCTTGGCAATGACGATACAAATCTGTGACCACCTCTGTTAACAACAACCAGTTAATCCACCAAAAACGGTTTCTAGATTGTCCAGTAGTATCTTTGGCTTGACAAGAACCAAAGTCTTGGGTCTGCTTCTTGAGAAATTATCCAACAGCCCAAGTGCTTTCCGCATAATTACGCAGAAGTGGAATCAATCGATTGAGAGCGAACGAGACTACGAACTTCTGGGGCAAGAGCTTCGCCGCTGTGGAGACAGAGCATGAAATTCCGTCACAAACTTATCTACCGGAAACTTATCATGAAACGCAATCACGGACTCAGAAGAGATTATTCAAAGAAACATCTGTTTCAGTCTCTTTCATCTGCTTACTGTATTTGGTATTAGTTTTTTTCTGAGGGGAGAAACGACCGCGCATTGGAAATAGGTCATTGTGGGGAGAAACACGACGACGTATTTAGCGTGCCATGTTGTTTATTACATCCCACATCGTTAACAAACAGAGAAGTCAAGCCGTTTATAAAGAGCAGAGTCGAAGGTAGAGGTCACGACCTTACTTGAACAGGATCTGTTCTATAGGCTCGTACTTCTGTATCCTTGATTTCTAAGGAGACAGGCCCCTAAACCTGGTTGATGAATTATGGCCGTGCGATCTGAGTGTGATTAACGGCTACGATTCTCCTAGGAGTCTCTGCGCTGTAGAGGATCGCTATCCGGTTAGGTCTTGACCTCTCTGGGGTGGTCGCACGGTTCTATGACAGGCTTTCCTTTTTTTGCCTTTCTACTATCTGTTTCTTATGCTTTTTCACCTATATAACTTTTGCTACTGCAAAAACAAACCCTGTCGTTGAGTTCAATTAGTCGTAGTCTTCTCCGACCATGAATCGTTCTGATCTTGACCTAGCGTAATGTATATTGATAGTTTCGACGAGTTTGACTTACAGAACCTCTGTACGTTTCTAGTATATGTATTTGTGTTGGATGAGGCAATGAATGCTCTACTCCTTGGCCATGTTTTCTCTGGAACTAATGCGTAATGCTACTTTGAGGATTGAGCTATTGCTCTAAAGCTGAAATGGGGCAGTTAAGGGGGTAGCTAGGAGATGTTTCCTCAAGAATTAATAATGACGCTTTGCGGATTGAGCTAATAGCCAACTTTGGGACAGATGTCAGAAAAAAAACATCTTTGTTATATAAACTCCTCTTACGAATCACAGATGCAGGAATGATTTTGAAGATAGTTTTGAGTTCAGTATGTATTCTCTGACGTTCCAACTCATTCAGACAATCATGCAACCTCTCTATGTTTTTAAAGACTAGAAGCAAAGATAAAAAAAAATATATATAGTAAACAATAAAGGCCCTACAACGATGACATTAGTTAGTAGATCCAAAAGTCATACTAGAAAAAAAAAACCAGTCTCGTGATCAAAGATTTCGTATTATGGAACAAACCAGAAACTCTTAAAGAATGGAACATATAATGATGTTTGTGTACCTGTCGCAAGATCAAATACACCACAGTTAGTTGTTCTGTTACAACGATCACTACTTGGGAAAATATCATCTTCATCACCACCGAAACAGATTGTATCACTCTTGATTCCCCAACCATTAATACCTTTGATTGGTGCTTTTATTTTGACTCCATGACCTAATATCAACATCTCACCTCCAAGAGATTAGACTCTCTCCCAGTTACCATTTTCTAAATTCATCTTGTAGACGTTGTTTAGATACCTATTGTTTACTCCTTTGAAGGTCACAACGATCAAAAGCTCCCCTGAGCTCGTTATCATTACACTCATAGGACAAATGTCCCACATCGATGAAACCATGTTAAGTTAGATAGGCTTCCAAGGTAAAACCAATTGGTGATAAGTGGAGTGATCTATCTATCTTATTTATTACTTATGATCCCTTCTAATTACCGATGTGGAACACTTTGTGTCTGATATGCGCATTATCGATGTGAAACGGATGGTTATGATACGGGTTTCCTTGGACAAGCGAATCTCCAAATCAAGAATCTCGATGCACCTATCGAACGTGTACACATAAAAGCTTGCCATTTTTATACGTCACGTACGCACATTCTATGCGTTCATGACACAACCACGTAACGTCTCCTTTTTTGCATGAGAACAAGCAGCCTTGTTTGGAACTGCAAGCTACAACACAATCCCTCGTCGTTTATCCAAAGACAAGAAGAAGAGTTTTGGATGGTAAGCCACGGACACTCAGGAAGATTGATCCTCTCGCGAGTAAACACGTTCTGAAGACTGAAGATATAGATTCAGACCAGAACGTCCAATAAGGAGCCAGTTGCTGCAACTAGCCATAACATGGGTTTTAAGTAGAGGTGGGCATTCGGGTACCCGTTCGGGTTCGGGTAGGATATTTCAAATTTTTGGGTATTTCGGTATAGAGGTGTAGAACCCGTTCAGGTATTTCTGTGCTTCGGATCGGATTCGGGTATTTTTAGTTCGGATTCGGTTATTTCGGATCGGGTTCGGATATTTAGATTTTGAAAGAAATTATTTTTTCATCTTTCAAGTTTCTTGTATTTAAAAATGTTACTTTCACTTAACTGATTTTTTATTTTTTAATAGATTGAATGATTAATAGATTTGGACATAACATTTTAAAACTAAAAAGACACTAATTTGTTATTGTTTTTAAATTTCGGATGTAACTTTTGTTAATTCTTGAAACAAAAAACTTGACATGCATTTTAAATAAGTAGCAAATCATTTCCTCCGTAATTATATGTATATTATATATATGAACTTAAAGTATGTGTAATATCAATATAAATATTTTAAATAAAATGAAAGATTTAAACTAGAAATATAAAGTTAGTAATACATATGTTCAGTTATCTTCTGATATCCATTCGGGTTCAGATATTACTCGTTCGGGTTCAGATATCTAATATCTCTTAATTCAATACCCGTTCGGGTATTTTGCTACTTCGGTTCGGATTTTTCGGATCGGGTTCGGATACGGGTTCAGGTTTCGGGTGAAATGCCCACCCCTAGTTTTAAGTAAGTCAAGTCCGGGATGTCCGATCTCGTAAATATTGTCTTCTCCTGGGTCGAACAACAACGTACGTAGAGTCTTCGTCGAGTAAAATTCGCTATGGGTACGCAGTTGGCACATAAGTGGTCGAAACGGAATACCAGTCGGAACAAACAGTTCTCGATCGGTAAAAGTCTTTAGAGATTATTAAGCATCCGAAGATCGATCGCAAAAGATCGGGACATAACTTGGACCAATCAGAAAGAGTTTCAGACAATTGTCGTCCCTTCCAATCAGTCCAGTTTCTGGGAGTAGCTATATAAGGGGTTTGGTTTTGAACACAAAAGAATTAGGGTGTAACTGGTAATCAAGTTTAGGAATGCTATGAATGCAAGGAATTGAAAAAAATGGAATGCCACCTAATGGAATGATAGAAGTTATGGAATAAAATAAGTGGAATGGATAATTGCAGAAAAATATTTTTATAACACAAATGGTAACTTTTTTAAGGAATAGAATGGAATGAAATTAATTTTTAATTTAAATTAAATAATGTTAAAAAGAAACAATAATGTAACCATTTGTACACAACTTGGAAATGTAGCAAACAAAATGTACTAGGCTATATACAACATATCGATCAAGAAACAGTAAAATTTAAGCTTTTTTTTCTCAGAAACAAACATCATAACAATTATAAAAGGAAATAAGACATACTAGGAGAAAGCAAATTTTGATCGGTGGGTTTGATAGTCTACGTATTAATGTTTAAATAAGAAGAAGATGTTGCTATTATTTAGTTAGTAACAAACCTTAAAAATCTACCAGATTTTAAATTTTAAAACCTTAACAAATCAACTATCTGACTGCGATAAGTAAGTTAAAAAAATATTTAAACTTAATTAAATTTTTATTTTTGATTTAGTTTGATTCCATTTCCAGTCATTCACGTTCTTTTTTTATCATGAAAGGATTATAACTACATTCCATTTGGTTCCACCTATCTCACAGGAATTAATGGAATGACAATTGTTTTTAATTCCACTTAAATGGTGTATTTTCTTTGGAATCTCTTGGAATAAGCTATTCCAAACAGTTTTATTCCAAAAAATACCAATCCAGTTACACCCTTAGATATAGATACTCAATTTTTTTAAATATATATGTATCTATTGTTGACATAGATTAAAATTAAATTGAGTATTTTTGATTAAAATACTCAATTTTTTTTAGTAAAAAAAAAACCAAATTATTTATCTTAATGTATTTTATTTAAATTAAAATTTCTATTGGTAATTTTTTTTAAAAAAAATATTATATAACTAGAGGCAGCAGGACCCCGCGCTATATGGAATTGGTGCTTAATTTATGGAGTAAAGTATGTAAGTGAGGTTCGTTAACCACATAAGAAAGGCATACCTTGGCGTTGAATGTGAAAACCACATACTCTGACTCCACGAGCATTGTACTGTCACTTCCCGAATCTGATGCCAAGTATTTTTTGATGAGATCCAGAGCTGAATGTCCTCAATCTCATGCATGAAGTTTCGTTTTTTATTTATTTGAACCTCTGAATGAGCAAAGGAGCTCGATGTCTTCATCTCCTATGGGTGCATAAGACTTCTCCGACTATGGCTGTAAGTTTATCCCCATGTCGATGGTGCCTCTACTACCAATCAGATCGTGTAACCGTCCCATTTCTGACAGTGATCAAACTGCAATGAGTGTGGGAATAAATTCAAATGATGGCTAGTCGCACCTCCTATATATATAGTGACTAAACCTACATAGATAAAATTCATATGTATATATGCATTACAAAAATATACTACTTTGGTAATTAGAGGCTGGTTAGTAGATATCATGTGTTTTGGGCAGTTAATCTTCTTTGGAGCTACCTCATGTATCCTAGATCAGACACATAATTCTCTTGCTACTTTAACTACAAAGAGATATATGAAAGAATAGTAATTTATATACTTTACCACAAGGAAGAAAGTGAAGAACTGTAGCAACGATTTCTTAAGTTGTGAGATGTGACGAACATGTAAAGAGCATATGATTAAGTTACAATGAGTAAAAGAAACATTACTTTCCATGGCCTTCAAAATACTGGGGGAAAGTTACGGTTTGATGATTCTGCATCAAATATATGTGGAAGGGTATTAACTTCAAATAAATAGAAATAGATTATCTCGTACCATCTCACCTTCAGCCATGTGTAGAAAATATAGGGTCTAAGGTTGCTCCTAATCATGATCGCTTTCCATATTAAGCTAACACCATTCCCAGATAAAAGCAGTAGCATGTACGCTGCTTTCAACATATTTCTGGTCAAAGCAAACACAAATCCAAATTATATGTCTGATCTTCTGGTTAATTAATTCTCTTAAACCCAATAGAGGAGAAGGTGATGCATCAGAGATTAGAAATCTGAGATCTTGCGGCACAACTAAAATCAAGAAGTAATCCAACGTAATTGGAAGGAAAAGTAGTCAAATAACAATTTTGCACTGACCTGGCATGATTTAATACTGGAGTGGAGTAACGGACCAGTGTTTAGCTGACTCGTACACAGCTGTAAAGAAGATCAAATAATAAGACATATGGTTTGCCTAATAGTGCCAAAGTTAAAATTTTGTTGCTTAATTAATGAGGACTTTCAGTGCACATAGTTAGAATTTAGAACCAAACCTTGAAGAAAAGACCAAGTAAGAGGAGTTTCACGGATCAGAACAAAGCCTTTCTCGTTGAAGCATACTTTCATGAGGAAGATATAGAACCAGAGCGAAAGAAGTTGATCAAAGATGGATTTTATTGCTTCCAATTTATTAAAAAGTTCAAACCTATTGAAATCGTGGCATAATTGGAAGTTATAGATGACACGATCATTTTTGATTGATGATAGGAGAAAATTCAGGGATTTAGATTTCTGTTTCAAAAAATAAACCATACTCAATCACTTTTTTTACATTATTATTCTTTTTACAAAACTTTGTCACATGTCAACTTCTGATTCGCCAGACGACTTGCGCTTTAGTATATAAACTAGTGTGTCTCCCCGTGCTTCGCACGAGGCAAATCTCTTATGTTTTTAATTCTTTTATGTAAAAGTATTAAAGACATGATTAGAATTAACAAATTCAAGTTAGATTAAATACTCACATAAGATCATTTTACCTTCTCAGCATCCTTAGGCTTTGACTTTGTCAGAAAGAGAGATCATATGATGTATTAGAGCAAAAAAGAAGAATTATTATAAGAAAATTGAAGGATGGATCATAAACCTGCAAAGAGAGAGAATTATACGTAAACTAATTTTATGTTTTGATTGTGTGATGATGGGAAGTTGAGACTAATTAGGACGATATTTTGTGGAGTTATCAACGTGGATAGTTATTGTTAAATTAATTTATTGTTACATTAATTTATATAAGATATTCAAAACTGTTTGGTAAGTTATTATTAAAAGACATCGCAAAGAAAAATCCGACTAGCTTAAATTTTTTTGAGAAAAGAAAGGGAGTGAACATTTTATATTTAGACTGCAGAGAAAATTTTATTCTTTATTATATTGGCTTTAAAACCTTTTCCACATGTCATTTGTTTTTTAAATATTTTTTAATTTATTTTCACATGACAATTTCTGATTCGCTAGGCAACTTGCGATTTATTATATAAATGATAAACTAGTGTGTCTCCCCGTGCTTCGCATGAGGCAAATCTCTTATGTAATCTCTCATGTTTTTAATTCTTTTATGTAAAAGTATTAAAGACATGATTAGAATTAACAAACTCAAGTTAGATTAAATACTCACATAAGATTATTTTACCTTCTCAGCGTTCTTACACTTTGACTTTGTCAGAAAAATAGATCAGATGATGTATTAGAAAAAAAAGAAGAGTTATTATAAGAAAATTGAAGGATGGATCATAAACCTGCGAAGAGAGAGAATTATACGTAAAGAAATAGAAAGAGGAAGATGAAATCGATGGGGAAAAGAGAGAATTATATGTAAACTAATTTATGTTTTGATCGTGTGATGATGGGAAGTTGAGACTAGTTAAGAGGATATTTTGTGGAGTTATCAACGTGGATAGTTATTGTTAAATTAATTTATTGTTACATTAATTTATATAAGATATTCAAAACTGTTATAAAAGGTAAGTTATTATTAAAAGACATCGCAAAGAAAAATTCGACGTAGCTTAAATTGTTTTGAGAAAAGAAAGGGAGTGGACAGTTTATATTTAGACTACATAAGAATATGATCTGCATGTAAAAACTTCATTCTTTATTATTATTGGCTTTAAAACTTTTTCCACATGTCATTTGTTTTTTAAATATTTTTTAATTTTTTTTCACATAGCAATTTCTGATTCGCTAGGCGACTTGCGATTTATTATATAAAGGATGATTTAAAATTATTGATGAATCAAAAGGAGACAATTTACTGAATTTCACTAAATTAAATAGTAATAAATAGGAAAATTGCCACAAATACCCTATTTTCATGTTTACACTAATCACTTTTATCCTCAATTTTAATAAAAGGTAAAATATACTTATACTCCTAGAGTTAACTAATCTAGACTTAGGGTTTAGAGTTTAGAGGTATAGGATATGGTTTTTGAATTGTGAAATTTAGAATTCTAATAAATATATAAATAAATATTTTCTCTTTGGCTCTTTCTGGTGCATCGACTCTTTTCAAGAATGTTTTGGTTGGTTTTCTCAAACTTTCTTTCCTCTTCCCACTTGTTTCTGATAGAATTTGATAAAGTATAATTAGAAAATATAAATTTTTTTTTTTATTTAAATAATCATTTATTATATACTCCTTCTGTTTTTAAAAGATGAATATTCTAAACTTTTCACATATATTAAGAAAACTCATTAAATATGCATTGTTTTTTGTGAATAACAATTTTTCATAACTTTTAGCCAATAGAAATTCAATAAACACCATTAATTTTTTTGAAACTTATAATTTTTCATAAAATTATACATTGAAAATGTAAAAAATGTATCTTTTTGAAACAATTTTTTTTTCAGAACATACATCTTTTAGGAACGAAAAAAGTATATAGATAACAAAGATATAAGAGTATTTTTCCACTGAATAATATATTTTTGAAAATATCTCTTCAGTAATGGTAAATACGAAAAGAGGTAAAGTGCTGAACATAAAAATTTATATTTTCCCTAAATAGAAGGATTTATGTTTTAAAAAAAAAAATAGAAGGAGTTGAGTTAAAAAGGAGAAGGAGATAATGGTTGGTCTGTCGACGACAATGAGGCGGCTGGGAATCATCACCGTCACTAATTCCGCCGTCGTCAGTCCGACGCTAATCTCTTCGACGGCGGCTTTCTCCAGAAACCTGACGTTACGATCTCCCCTCGGCAATCACCATCTTACCAATTCCATTCGTCTCCTCAAATCCCGAAGCCTCCTCTCCTCCTTCTCATGTTTCTCTTCTTCTTCTTCTTCTTCGGCAGCTTATCTTCCCGCACTCGACGAGTTCCCATCAACTAAAGGTGACTTCTTTGATTCATGGGTTTGTTCTAATCCGGATTTTGGGTTGATTTCGCTGAGAAATGTAGTAACTTTCGATGATTAATAGCTTCTGTGGCGGTGAGAGATGATAACAAGAAGGTGATCTTGAAGGGTATGAGTTACGCTTCGCTCCAAGTACGTTTCTTCATCCAATTGGTTTGAATTGAATCAAATGCTCATGTTCTTTGATTTTGGAATTGAGTAAATTTCTACTTGTAGGAATGGGTTGAATCGCATGGGTTTCGACCAGGACAAGCTATGATGCTGTGGAAGAGACTATACAAGGATAACATATGGGCAGAAAATCCTGATCAGCTCCAAGGTTTTTGTCGTCTGCTGTTATGTCTCTCTCTGCTCAGATGGTTTTGTGTTGTTTCAGCAATGCTGATTCATTCCCATTCTTATAGGCCTGAACAAAGATTTCAAGAGAATGATTAGTGAACATGCTGAGTTTGGGGCATTATCTTTCAAGGATGTTCGTCCGGCTTCAGATGGAACTAGGAAGGTGAATAAATGGTCAAAAACAAGTATTTCGAATTACTGATTGTTATATCTCAGTGAGCTTGTGGGGATTGATTCATAGCTCGCAGGATGTTGCAGATTCTGTTCACGTTGGATGATGGGCTTGTCATCGAGACAGTTGTTATACCTTGTGATCGTGGCAGGACAACAGTCTGTGTTTCGAGCCAAGTGGGTTGTGCTATGAATTGTCAGTTCTGCTACACTGGCAGGTAAAAAATCCAGAAAGAAAGATATTCTCTTAAGCTACTCGGTTTTCGAGTCCTGGTGTAATGTATGTAGTTTATCTGATTTTTGCAGGATGGGTTTGAAGAGAAATCTCACTGCTGCTGAGATAGTTGAGCAGGCTGTTTACGCTAGGCGGTTGCTTTCCCATGAAGTTGGATCAATAACAAATGTCGTGTTTATGGTATGCATGAGACCATATACTTGTCTCGCAGTTAAGGTCTTCAGTTCCTCATGGAGCTTGTATGTGTGCTTTTTAGGGAATGGGAGAGCCATTTCACAATATTGACAATGTTATCAAAGCTGCAAACATACTGGTAGACGAGAATGGACTTCACTTTAGTCCACGCAAGGTCACAGTCTCGACCAGTGGCCTTGTTCCTCAGCTAAAGCGTTTCCTTCGTGAATGTAATTGCGCTTTGGCAGTCAGTCTTAATGCAACAACCGATGAGGTTCTTTTCTTTAACTCTTTTCATCATTTCATGATCTATGGTCAGACCTCATTGAAAATGAATTTTGCAGGTTAGAAACTGGATTATGCCTATCAACAGAAAATACAAGCTATCTTTGCTCCTGGAGACGCTCAGAGAAGAACTCAGTTCAAGGCACAAGTACAAAGTGTTGTTCGAATACGTGATGCTCGCTGGAGTGAATGACAGGTAACATCATTGTTGAACTTTGATTCTGAAACCATCATGAACTAGAAGCTCTCTAATTGTGGCAGCATGGAAGATGCAAAGAGGCTAGTGGAGCTTGTGCAGGGAATCCCATGCAAGATTAACCTTATTCAGTTCAACCCACATAGTGGTTCTCAGTTCATACAGACCGATGAAGACAAGATGATCAAGTTCCGTAATGTTCTGGCCGAAGGAGGCTGCACTGTTTTAATGCGGTTTAGCCGAGGCAATGATCAAATGGCAGCATGTGGGCAGCTTGGCATGCTTGGTGCTATTCAAGCACCAGTGATGAGGGTGCCTGACCAGTTCCGCACCGCTCTAAAAGCATCTGTTTGATCAGTCAGAAGATTAGAGCAAAAGATGTACTCTCCATGTTGTGAAATAACATTGATTAGATTTCAACAAGTTTTTCTTCAGAGGTTCTTTAACAATTTTAAATTTTTTTCTTCAGACGTTTTCAACAATATTAACTTCCAGAAAAGTAAGGAACTACAATG
Source organism: Brassica napus (assembly GCF_020379485.1). Classification (NCBI taxonomy): domain Eukaryota; kingdom Viridiplantae; phylum Streptophyta; class Magnoliopsida; order Brassicales; family Brassicaceae; genus Brassica; species Brassica napus. The sequence continues at coordinate 16,285,376 of NC_063452.1, forward strand.
ATGAGATCGCCTATACAAACAAAAATTAAAACTCTGTTAGAGCGGTGATCTATCTCTTGACTGGGATGCTCCATTGTCATCAGATGGGTCGTTGTGGCGATCAGTCTGGTCACTGACACAGAAAAGGTCGATGAGTGTGTTTCGGATTTTGGTTCTCAGAGCAGAGGCTTCGTCAGGTTTGAACCACTTCTTGTCGAACTGAATGAATCGAAGCACACAAGTTAATACAATGCTAAGAAGATATAATGACTTAGTACTAGGAATAGAAGAGTGTGAGACCACTCACCATTCCAAGGTCTTTCCTTTTCAGCCTTTGAGGAGCCTCTTCAATGAACCGCTGAATAAAGAAGAGAACAAACGGACCACAGTCAAAATCATTCTTCTGTTGTGGAACCTGTTGCACAAAGAGATACCTTTAAGATGTATTGATATGATCCTCTTGCTGTTTAACTAGTCAAATTTTCACAAGGAAAGATGGGACTATTAAAGGTAAAAGGTCTGACCTTTATATCAGCTTCGTTAATCCTGCGCGGGAGGTTTCTCCATAGTTTCGCTGAGATAGGTAGATTTGATGAATAATCATCATCCTGATTCAAAAAGTTCCATTCATCTTTTAGAAACCTGCACAATGTTGACATATATGCCTCTCCATTAACGTATTGAAACTACATATGCATAAAAACGACAAACATGTGAAAAGATAAAGCTCCTGGTGGTGGGTTCCATACCTTTTTACATTCTCAACAATTGATCTTTTCGGATGAACTCCTAATGAATCAAGGTGAAGTATGGTCAATCCGGATTCATCTTCCTTGTCAGGAATGCAAACTATTACAAGGCTCCAATGGACACTGGGACATGGTATAAGAATCATGGTGAATACATAGATTAACTGAGATTTTATTAAAAAAAAGTCTAAAGATTTTGATTTTGCTTTCATCAAGTTGTAAAACTTACTCCTCATGTATTGGTATAAATATATATGCCTTACGGAATAAATCAATACCCTTCCACCACCGCCTGAGCTTCAGAAAAGAGGCAGCCTTGTCATTTCCCTATTTTATTGAAATGAAAAAGTCAATGATTTAAAAATGTAACAAGAGATTAAACTGTGAATCATTCAAACAGAACACAGTGCACTAGACAACCATTGATCACCTTGTTTGTAACAGCGTCACTGAGCTTCTTGTAGAAATAGGTGTTAAAGAAGTGACAATAGTTAGATACCTGCTGCTCCTGCAAGAACCTACCCAAAGAAAAAGGGACAGTGCAAACATTAACTTTTTTTTGCATAAACTCGTTACACACTTATTTAATGAAAAATGATTGCAAGTACAATACAAGACACCTGATGTAGAAATTCATGACCGGAGAGTTTAGAAACTCTTGAGGTGCAAGGCATTCAAGATCTTTAAGACAAACTTGAACAAAGTGTGGATCATCACTGGATCACCAGATGAAGTCAACAGAAGAAACATTGTCGAGAGTTATGGTAAGTAAGAATCAATCTTGAGAAAAAATTACCTTGATGGGTAGCATATATCTTCCTGTAAGCTGCATGGTTCATCAAATACTAGATTATGTTAAAGCTGAAACTGAAACTTAATGAAGATAAACAGAGAAGGTTTACCCTTCAGGCAGTTCAACTGTTTGATCTGCCACCGTTGAAGGCTGAGGTTCTTCTTCGTCTATGTTAATCACTGAATCATCTGCGTTCTACAGTTTTTTTTTCAGAGAATGTTATCAGTAGGTTGGAAGCACCGCATGGTTAATGTGTAAGTGTAAAGAGAGTATTAGATTCGCCAAAGAAATGCTACAGACAAGTAGCAATGCTGGAGTATATTTCTTGAGGGATATAATGATTGCGTACAAAAATGCAATATATGATGCGAGCAGTAAGCAATAAATACCTTACGGCGCTTTGAACTCTGTGATGGATATTCTTCCCAAGACCACTCCCTGCAAGAGAAAGAAGTTGAGAGGAATACACAGCCATTGGACTCCAAGCATCAACACAAAGTAGTAGGAAAAGGAGAAAAGAAACATACTTGGGAGTTTTATGGACATTGGGGTCGTCATCATCATCATCAAGAAGGGAGTAAGTGCAAGATTCCTTGTACTTTTTCTTCCCATAAGATCCATTGGATTTGTGATTCCCTGTCTGCTTTTCTTCCAGTGCCTTTGACAAAATCCGCCATTGGTTCTTCTGCCTTGTCACGATCTTTTTCTCCGCCTTGGGTTTCACACTTGCACATCCCAAATCTTCTAGTTCTTTACAAAACGCTTTCGTTGACTGAGTATCCGGCTGTTGAACACATATATCACAAAGTCGTATCATGAAGTAGCCATAAAAAAAAAGTGTAAATAGCGAAGAATCTCCATACTTTGGGTTTACTGAAAACAGCAGCAAATGTAGACCGTGAGACTTCTTTCGAGTCCGTATTCGTTTGTCTAGAGGCTTCTGCTGAAGCTGCATTCCCTCGTGAACCTATGTGAAAAAGTAAATTGGGAGATCAATCCTCCAAAAACCATAAAGAACAAGACTTTGAGCTTCACTAGTGAGAAGATAACAGTCCCAGGCAAAGGGTCCTAATAGTTACTAATTGAGCTTAACCAAACTAGTCGGAAACAAACAATCTCTAACATTGTCTAAAGATGGAACAAGATACCTGAGGTACTCGCATGCATGAGCTTCGAACTTCTGTCCGCATCCTGCAAAAGTGAAAGAGTCATATATCAGTTGATATAACCACATGACTATGATCATACACACATGAGACACATGAGAGAAAGAACACTAAAAAAGATAAAGTTTTGGCCAACACTGCAACATCGACAAGGATCCCAAAAAAAAAAAAAAGACAAGACAAGAAAAAAGAAATCAAACTAAGTTGTAGTGAGAATGCGAACCATATTGGAGCGATGTAACACCCTGCGTTGCTTCTCGGCTTCGAGGCTAGCGATATTGAGACGGATCTTCTCACCATTGTCGGGTAGGCTAGGACCTAATTTCACAAGGTGCGATTTGCTACGCTCCAGCTGCTCGTCTAGCGCGTGATCTGTTAGGTTTCTGTGGCAGTCCATCTGATCGCCGGGGAGAGGATTTTGGGTGTTGACAATCAGCAACTCCGGCACTTTATGTTCTTTTCCGTCGCCGCCGCCGTCTTCCAGCACCGAGTTCCAGTCAATCGTAAAAGCTTTCTTGTCTGAAGAATCCGACTCTTTTTCTACTTCATGCTTCCCCTTCGTCATTCCCAAACCGAGTTTTTTTTTTTCTTTTTATTAATCGCACATTGTCTTTGGTTCAGAATCTTCACTCAGTTTTCTTTTTTCCGGCCTCTCACCATTCCCAAATAATTTTTTTTTTCACTTTTTTCAAACAAAAAGTTTTTGACATTAGAGCAATTATTTCATGAAAATTTACATTTTAGATCATTTTGGTTTTTTTTTTTTTTTACATCGAAAGACTATTCTATTACTCAAACCCGAAGTGGTCTAGGTAAGAAACCGGAATAAAACAACCAATGAAATAAAGTACTCTATGGAAAGACCTCGCACTCCTAGCTAAGAAATCTGAAATTTGATTATGCGCTCGTGGAATATGAGTAATCTTGAAATTCGGGAAACATATCTTCAAAGTCTCTATCCTCTCCAATTTTGTCGCAAAGCTCGGCCAAGCATGAGGCTCGTTGATCATTGTAATCAAATCCTTGCAGCCCAAAGCTTTGACAAGTCGAATGCTGGAGCATACTCTCCATCGCCCATCTCAGTGCTTCCATCTCTGAATGTAAGGCAGACTCTCTTCGAATATGATTTCGTGTCCATATGATTTCGTGTCCCCCGTAAGTGTCCCCAGATCATTTGCGTGACTTGGCATATTTTTACCAACAGAATGTCTGCAAAATTCCTATAATATCTTTGAATAGTTTTTTTTTTTTGGCTTAATATCTTTGAATAGTTTAAGGCTGTGTTTAAAATGGCGCATGGCGCACGAAGGAGAGACTGTCCGAGCCTTGCGCCTTACGCCATGGCGCAATAAGGCTCTCGCCTTGAAGAAGCTATTAATCTGTGACAAAGGAACACATGAATCTATAAGAAGAATAATCACAAACTAGAGAGTAGAAACTAGAGAGTTCTAACCTTAAGCAAAAAACCTTGAGATATATGTTTATGTTTAGTTAAGTAACCTGTCTTTTATAAAGCTAGGGCTTTCATAGTTATTTAGACGTTTAAGTTTTCCGACGCTTAAGTATTTTAGACGGCTAAGGTTTAATTATTAATTAAAGTTTAGTTTTATACCTGGTTTAGATACGGTTTACATATAGTCTTCATGGCGCGCCTTATGCTCGCCTTCTGGCCAAGGCGCTCCATGGCGCGCGCCTTACGGAACCCACCCTCGCCTAGGAGGTACATGGCGATGGAGCCGTCGCCTAAGTGTGCCTCGCGCCATGGCGCAAAAGGCGAGCGCCATTTTAAACACAGGTTTAAGGTAACAAAAAAAAACTAACTAAATGATCTGCAACCAAACCCAACCACACACTTTTGAAGTAAGGCTAAGCAACCATCTAGATTTTAAGTAGCTTATTATGAGGATCAATTTGCATCTAACAACGTCTCTGCACCTCTTTTTTTTTTTTTTTTTTTTTTTTTTTTTCTCATTTTGATATTGATATTTGCATTCATCTGATTCGTTGCTCCCTCTTCTCTTTCGGGTACCTATCGATTTTTCACTTGAACCATATATAGGAGATTGATCTGTCCTTTGGCTTTGCCTGCTGCACCGTCGAAATGATGCGTACAGGTGATGCTCGCTACGGTAGTGATTGATTTGGTATTGTCTTCAGGCCTAGTCCTTGTCAATATGATTTTTCCTATTATTATCGTCACATGACGCTTATTAACAAGATGGATACGGCTATTTGCAAGTACGCTTCTTTAAATCTCTCTCTCTCTCTCTCTCTTTCATGTGGACCTCGGTTGCTCCCTCTTCTCACGGCATTTAAGGTTTCATTTTTATGATTATGATTGAGAGTTTATGTATGGCATTGCTTTTTTACAACATGTGTGGCATTGCTTTTAAGGTGAATGCAGAAAATAGATTGAATAACTGGAATAAGCAATTTTGCTCAAGAGATAGCTAAGTCATAGCATGATCAAAACGTCTTCTTCTTCTTCCTCGAGTGAGAAAAGAGATACTGTAACGAACAAGCTTGTTTACGAAACGTGTTTTACTTGCTGCTTTCTGATGAACTTCTCCATGTCTGCGCGTATGAAACGCATATCTAAGTAAAAACATATGTGTCCTTGTCTCTAATCCCTTGAAGAAGAGCAACCAACCCAGCAACTTGAGTACTTTGCTCCAAGAAGATTCTTTGAGAGATTCTGCCAAATCTCCTCCGAGAAAGGGCAGCTAAAGAAAAGATCCTCCCTCGACATTGGAGCCGTACAGAGGATACAATTTGTGTCTGACTGTGCATTCCACTTCTAAACGCGATCACCCGTTGCAAGACGATTGTGCATCATTATCCAAAAGAAGACAGAGAACTTTGGGGTAGCATCAGGAAACAAGATGCTCTTGTGTTAGATTACTTCAGGATTTAATAATGTTCATCGAAATTAAACTAGACCAAAGTTGAAAATTTTGAAAATCAGTTAAGGGTATATACACCCTTTCTTATTTCTTGGATAACAACATAGAGAATGCTGGTTTTGTACTAGCTAGTAGTAAGAATTCAGATTCATGTAGAGAATTGAGAACATATTTTTTCCCCCGAACTTGCCTAAGCAAAAACCACACCGCTACTTGAAGTATCATAGCAGAAGACGAGACACATAATTTCCTCTTCCTGAGGCTCCTCAATAAGGTTTAAGTAAATCATGGGCGTCATCAACTACAAGGTAAAGAAAACAGAAAACAAAAATTGTCAGACACCAACCAAGTGATGGTCCCAGGAAGAAGACAATAACTAAACACAAACTAGTGTAGACGAATAAATAGTTAACAACATATGACATATACTAGGGTTGAAGCAAAGTTTTAACCAATTTTTCTTTAAAAATGTATATAAGGAGTTTTCTTAAGTCCAGCATCAGATAAATTGAGCATTGTTAGAATTCAAACTCCCATCCCATAGCACATGCTTCTTCTTTTTTACTGTGTGCACAGCCATAGAACCGACACTGGTGCCAACTCATTCTGGTGTAGTCTATCTGTTTTATTATCCTGGTAAAGTTATTGTTGCTGTGAAAAATAAGCTGAGAATGAAGATGTTAGGAGATTCTTCCTAATTGAATATCGGATCAAATCATGGAGGTCAGATTAGGGAACTCCAAAAGTCTACCACCATCATAGTTATTACTAATGACTCCAGTCCAGCTACTCTGTAAACTAAGCTGAAGGTTCAGTAGGAAACTGATTAATATGGAACCATCAAAGAAAACGTGTCTAGGAAACATAATCTTTTAGTGATTGAGATTGAATTAATTCTTCAAAAAGCAAAGACGTTTTTACTATCTAAATAAAATGTAAGATTAACTTACTTCTTTTGCGTAAGGAAATTGTTTGCGAAAAGAAAGCACAACAGCACCAGGTGAAAAAGGACAAGTGATCAGTTCACTGAGGTTGTATGTGTGGTCCATGATAGTCTTGTAGCCATATTGGACTTGCAAATGCACGATTCCTCCAGTGATTACTTTATCTGTTTCCCAAAAAAAAGATTTCATCAAGAAAGTTACTGAAAATCTAAACAAGAGTGACAACTTGAATAAAAGTTAAGCAAATTATGAAAGGAATTAATCCGATACTTGTAGAAACGGTTATGTTAAAGCTTGCTTTGTGCTGCTCCTTAAATAGCTCCACACCAGTGACTTTGATTGGATAACTTTTAAAGCCTACAACAGTCAGTGATTAATGCCAGTGAAGAGTGCAAGATTCATAATAAACAAAAAGGACGCTACAAGATTCATAATAAACAAAAAGGACGCACGGAATACATTAGAGCATGAACTCAAGGTCCTTAGGGAGGTTTTTTGACAAAATGTGGACCCCACTGACGCGTGGGTCCCACAAAAATTTAAAAACCACTCTCTAAAATCACCAAATAAGGATCGGTAATTGGGAGGTTTTGGCACTATTTGCGGGCTCTACCGACTCATGGCGACCCGCGATTGGTTTATTTTTTTATTTTATTTTTTGAGAAAAAGAAAAAAACTTCAAAGATCCCTGCGAAAATCATGGTCTTAGTATATGAGATATATTGAGTCAAATATAACAGGAGAGACTGTGATAGATCCAGATTCAGTTGTTTGCCTTAATTATGGGGCCAATCCTATAAACCTCGAATTCCCAAACAAACCAATTATTTTTGTACTGTACAATCCTATTGACTTAGTTTCCATGAACCAGGTCAAAACGAGAGTGTTAAAAAGTTGTTTAAAGCTTTCAACTCCTAATATTATTTTGTAGATAACGTAACAAGATACAGAAAAATGTTATAAGGAGCAAACCGCAGTCGTCGAAAGGGATGGCCAACAAAGTAGGCAAGAAGAAAAGTGATAGGATCAAAAGTAGCATAGGATGAAAGAGAGAGATCGCCATAGAATAGCCCTCGAACTTCAGTAAAGTCTGAGAAAGGCAAACTTGCATGTACACCAGAGATTGGTGGAGCAGTGCGGGTCAGAAATGTACTAGCTTCTGCAGGGTCTCCAGGATTACCAGCATCACACATTGTGTTAGTATGAGACAAGACAAAAACGCTTACAGGTTGATCAAATATGGAAACTCAATATATAGCATGATGTGAAGGAAAAATGGTGCATACATTCAAAGGGGAATGTCGTAGCAATCAAAGCCGGTTCAACCGAGTAGCACAAGAAAGCAAAGGGAAGCGTTTTGGTGGATCTTCTCTTATATAAGGGAATTGTTGCAGTGGCTGAAATAATAAGGAATGTGTCGTGAGGTCTAGGACACCTAATATAGCAACATGCCATGATTGTAAAATGAGACAGTGATGATTGTCTCTCAAGGTGGGGCTAAGTGTGAGAAAAATATGGAAGTTTTAATGATTCAAGCTTCAGGTGGAGTCTCTGCAGATAAAAGAAGCACAAATAAACTTATGATAAGTTTGGTTTAATGTGGGGTACTGAACTCATACGTTTATGGAATCAAAGATTATTAGCTCACGGAGGAAAAGAGTTAATAGAGGAATGAGTCACTGGTTTCGGATGAATTCATGGTGATAAATGTGAGAGGAAAATATGGATCCAAGGTCAGGAAAATATGTAAACAAGATCAGTCACATGTTGGTTATTTCTGTAGAAGGTAAAAGTGGAGGCTGCTAAGGTCTGATGGGGTGATTGATGATAGTGAGGACATCTAATGGAGAGCTGCAGATATCTCAAATGCTAATGAGATGGTGGTGTAAGTATATATGAGATAAGGACAAATGGATGGTTCAATGTTCTCTTGAAAGGGAAACTGAAGGAGATTGGATGCAAGGTCTACAAGGATAGTCTCAAGAGCATCTATGCAAAAGGAATTAAATGGTTTGACTAGAGGTTAAAGAAGTACTGATCATATCAGAGAAGTTAAGCAAGTGAAGTACATTCATAACTGAATGGAAATGCAGAAGCGTCAAACTGCACTGGGGTAAAGAACAAGTAGGGTTTACCTGTGTCTTTGGAGCATCACAAAGAAGCAAATGAAATATTTATCTCGGTATAGCAGAGAATTGCTACTTACGTGAGTTGTATCAGCATTCACAGCTTGATTGAAGAATGCTAATAAATCAGAATGAGGTACTGATTGGGTCTGAGACAAAACGTGATGCGAACACCAAGTCTGGTGTGATCCGCCTACAGGTAAAGGTGTTAGGGGATGGCATAGCAGAGAAGAGATATCAGGGCTCTAGAGTAGATGACTTTTGGCCGAACTGCTTGAGCTAGAGTTGTATCCAGAATCAGTCTAGCAAGGTTAACAGTTGGACGATTGGTTCTATTGGTTGTAATGGTGGTACAAATAGGAGTTCACAGCAATTCTGATGCAGAAGGATTTTCGACAAGGTTAAGCAAATATAATTGTTTCGAAAGTCATTCTAGCGAGGTGGAGTTAGGTGGCAAGTTCTAGTGGATCAACATGATGCTTTAATTTTTTAAAAATTGACCATAAGTACAATCTCAGGTTTGAATTTAAAACTAACAAATTGTTGGTTGGGATTATTTTGCAGGTATGAATCAGGAATTTCTTCTGGTTGAAGCATGTATGATTCATGGACCTATTGCAAATGATTCAAGGAAGTTTGTTTCTAACGTTAGTGTACATGACGAGAAACAAATGGTTAACATAAGAATCAAGTTGCAGGAGGAAAGGTCAAGTTTCTCAATCACTTTAACATGCCGATGAACATTGGATGAACGTGAGAGATCGCCATTGATTGGCATTCAAAGATTTTCAAAAGAAGAATTGAACTCTCTTTAGTTTAACAAATAAGTAGTCTCCGTTTACCCACATGCCACATGTCCTGCATGATATTAATTATTTATAGTCAATAGATTTTAGTATTTTGCTATAATAATTAGGGTCTTTGTTTAAAGTATTATCCATATCCTCGGTATATTAATATCATGGAGCATTACAATATGTTTTCGTAGACATGTGTATCACTAGGATGATTCTTAGAATCTTTAGAAAAATAAGTTGGTCCATATAAATATATATTATATTTTTTATTAGACTAACTATTAAATTGATTAGTAGTGTGCAAAAAAATATTCTCAATTCTTTTCTTTTATTTTTTAATATGATTGACATATATATGACAATTAATGATTATGAATAATACATATTTGATAATAATTTTTATATTCTCTCTCTTTTCGTTTAATTTTATATTATTAAAAGAAATTAAACAATCACATTCAGCATATAATAACAAAATTTAGATTTTTTATATGTTATATTTAAAATCTTTTAAAACAGCTATAAATTATTAAATATGGTAAAAATCCACATTGAAAATTTTGTGATTAATGGTTTAACTCTATTTTGTTCAAGCAAAATACAAATGATCATAAATTATATGAATATGAAGTCTCATTAATATATATATATATATATATTAATACCATTTAAAATATATACAATATAAAAAATATAAAAATGTTAATTTCAAAATTTGCATTAAAAAATTATTGAAATCTTAATATTTTAATTTTGAAATTTTTATTGAAAAATATCACATTAAAAGTTTTATGATTAACCATTTAAATTTTTGTTACAACAAATATACAAATGTTAATAGAATCATATGAGTAGGAAGTTTCAATAATAAATATTTATATTAAAATATATTCTATATATCTATGTCAATATCACCAAAGTTTAATTATATACCATATAAATAAATAAAATAATTATTTTGATTTATTTACTAAAAACATGATTGCAAATAAACAAAATGTATTGATTTTAATTTATGTGCTTACTCTAATGTATATACTTTTATGTATACAAGTTATTTTTTAAATAGGTGGTTTCCAATATGTTATTTGATCCTGACAATCCCAAAAATACTCTTCTTCAAATCGAAGTGATTTTTAATACTAGAAGCAATATATATATATATATATATTATATCATTCAGATTAAATAATTTGGTATTGATTTTTATTCATAAAAAAGTTTTTAATAAAATATCATGATAAGATTCTAATCAACTCTTTTTCAGTTTGTTCGAAAAATGAGAGGTTTAATTTTTCATCTAATATTGTTTCTCCCAAATACCCTATCTAGCTATTATAATTGTAAGATTGAGAGATTTGAACTATTTATTAGTTTTCTGGTTTATCATTTAATAAATCAAGCTGTTTTTCGTTTATAGATAGTTTACATATACTAGAATGACAAAGTATTATATATATTTTTTATCGGTATACTCTTACGTAACTAAACCTCAAAATCCTAGATTAATAAAATAAGTAATTTGTTTTGTTGTTCTAGAACTAGATATTTTTAGACCAAACTGGTAAATATATACTAGACAAACATTTATATTTCAAGTCTGCAATTATATTCTATAACAGCTTGATATATTAGATTTGAACACTAACCTATGAACAGAGTTTGCCGATGATTTTCTTCAAAAATTTGACTCCTAGATATGTAACTGGAGTGGAACTAATTTTTAAAGATGTCCATCTTTTTAAATTGACACTCATGTACACTACAAGAAAACATAATCTTAACGAGAGCAGTTTTCCTCGTTATTTCGTCGTAAAAGAGTCTTTACGACGAATTAGCGAGGAAACGCGTTTGCTCGTTACACGTCCGTCGTAACACATATTTCCTCGCTAATTCGTCGTAACTTAGCGAGGAATATATTTCGTCGTAAAGACGAAGTAAAACGATTCGTCGTAAAGACGTCGCTACAATTCCTCGTAAGGACGTTGCTACAATTCCTCGTAAATAACTCGAAAACAGTTCCTCGTAATCTACACGTAAATACCTTGAAAAATTTTCCTCGCAAAATACACGTAACAACCACGAAATGATTTCCTCGTAAAATGGTCGTAAACATTTCCTCGTTATTTCCTCGTAAATAATTCCTCGTAAAATACTCGTAAACTGTTTCTCGTCATTTCCTCGTAAGATTTCCACGTAAAGAGGTCGTACATTAGCTACGAATTTACTTCGTTTTTATTATTTTACAGAATTTTAAAATATAATTAAAAAATAATTAAAATTATTTAATTTAATAATAAATTAAAATTCAAAATAAAAATAAATTCATATGAAAATATTTTATAAATAAATAAGTTTTGAATTTATATAATACAACAACAAAAAAAAAAACTAAGGGTCGTTCATCGCCCGGTAGAATTCATCACTCCTCCTCGTAACATCCGCCTCGTTATGTACGTCGTTGGATGACTCGCCATGAATGGGATGTTGTTGTCGCATGTTCCTCAACATGGACTCCCATTCCGGATTTGTGGCCGCAATAACGTCCAAGAAGCCCTCGACTCCACCCATACGAGATTTTGTCGCGGTCAACTCGTTACGCAGCTGAGCGGACTCTCTACGCAGCTCCGTGACTTCATCATCCCGTCGCTGACCATAAGACGATGTCGCTCTCGGAACATCGTTGACGGAACCAATACCCAACGTCCGTCCCTTTTTTTTAGGGACAACCTTAAAAACAAAAAATAAATATTGTAAGTAAATATTTAAAGTTAAATTAAATGAATAATTAAAAATTAATTTTTTGAAAATTTACCTCCTCGTAAATCTTATCCACTTCAAGTGTGGATAAGGTGACGGGTAATCCGTCGGTAGACTGCTGGGTCAGCTGAGTCTGGCGGTCTTCAACCCGAGCAACTACGTCGTTGTAGATTTGCTCGGACTTGCCATCTACAAATACGCCCGCCTTGTTCTTGTGGGTCCTCTCGTAAAGTTCCATAAGAGACGGGAGATGTCCCGTCTCTTTGGCCTAAAAAACAGTTAAGAAAGTTAGAATAAATTAATATAATTATTAAAAAAATTATTTAATAAAATATTTAATTACCATTTCCAAACGGACACCGGCGTGGGGTTTTTGGCCCGTAGTGTGAAGCATCGGCCCGTTCCCGTGCTCATCGACCGTGTTACGGGAGTTAGAGCAAGCCTGGGCGATTCTAATCGAATCAGGAAGGCGCCAATAACGGATGAGGCCATCCCACACGTCCGTGGTGAGCTCAGCGGGTTTGCCACGCTCATACCCCTTCACGATCCAGTCACCCTTCCAGTTGGAGACCGTGTCCAACAAGCGAACTTTCGCTTTCGCGTTAAACTTCTTCCTCACCCTCTCAGTGATCCCCAAAGCCCAATTATATTTTTGCTGTTGGAAAAAATAAATTAACAATTAGTTTTTTAGAAAGTATATATATAAATCATGAAAAAATTAAAATATATATAATTAATTAATAGAAACTTACAGCGTAAATTTTGAACCACGTCTTTCTGACGTAGTGAGGCGTCTTACTCCAGTTTGGATGTGCCATGGAGAAGTAACCCTTGATCGTGTCGGTTACGTCCGATGCAAGACATCCGTCAACCCCCCCACCTGGAAAATACAAATTTAAAATATAAATTATTTTTTATGTTATAAAAGATATTTAAACGAATTAAAAAAATTAATGCAACATACCACAACGTTCCGTCCGGTCGGTCTGGGTCGATGACTGGTAAACCTTCTCTGCCTGGCAGACTGAGAATGTCCTCTACTGTGTACTGCGAGTAAGGAGCACTCGGAGGCACCATCAGATCAGGATGAATATCAGCGGCCATCGGAGGTGCCATCGGAGGAGGCACAGGAGGAGGCATCGGAGGAGGCACATGAGGAGCCGATGGTGCACTAGAAGAAGTAGTCCCAGAGACTCTCTGAGTGTACTGAGTCTCGGGGACAGTCTCCTGGCCCGAAGAACTGGGAGCGGAAGAAGAGGCCGGGTCTAAACGACTACCCGGCTCACCGAAGATCTCTCTGTAATGGGCAGTAAGTCTTCCTTTTCGAACCTGGAAAAAAAATGAAAATTTTAAAATTAACATCAACAATATATTTTCCAACATTATCCACCTAATAAACACTAAATAACATAAAATCCGCAAACCTATCTAAATTCCCTATACTAACCACCTAATCTATCCTAAACTAACCAAATTAGAGAGGAATCAGAGAGGCTTACCATTGCTACGAAATGGAGAGGAAGTAGAGAGGAAGTAGAGAGGAAAGAAAGAGTGAGCGGTCGGGTGTATATATAAGATTACATATCGTCGCAAATTCGTCGTAAATTTACGACGAAATAGCGAGCAGTTACAAAGGCCCGTGTTTTTTTTTACGAGGAAATGGCGAGGAATCACAAAGGCCCGTGTTTTTCTTTACGTGGACTTTACGACGATTTTGCTTACGTGGAATTAACGTGATTTATGTTTAAATCTTTTTACGTGGTCTTTACGACGATTTCATCCTACGTGGAATTAACGAGTGTTATGTTTAAATCCCTAGAACCCCAAACCCGAAACCCGAAACCCCAAACCCCAACCCCAAACCCCAAACCCGAAACCCGAAACCCCAACCCGAAACCCGAAACCCCAAACCCGAAACCCCAAACCCGAAACCCGAAAACCCAAACCCGAAACCCCAAATCCCATATTCCTTATTTTCTACTTCATATATTCCAAACCCCCATCTTTAATTTTCTACTTCATATATTCCAAACCCCAAACCCGAAACCCGAAACCCCAAACCCGAAACCCGAAACCTGAAACCCCAACCCCATATTCCTTATTTTCTACTTCATATATTCCAAACCCCCATCTTTAATTTTGTACTTCATATATTCCAAACCCCAAACCCGAAACCCGAAACCCCAAACCCGAAACCCGAAACCCCAACCCGAAACCCGAAACCCGAAACACCAAACCCGAAACCCGAAACTCGAAACCCCAAACCCGAAACCCCAACCCCGAAACCCCCAACCCGAAACCCAAAACCCGAAACCCTAAACCCCAAACCCGAAACCCGAAACCCGAAACCCGAAACCCCAAACCCGAAACCCGAAACCCCATATTCCTTATTTTCTACTTCATATATTCCAAACCCCCATCTTTAATTTTCTACTTCATATATTCCAAACCCCATATTTAATTTTAGGTTTCGTCGTTATTTCCTCGTTGTCTTACGTGGTTTTTACGACGATTTAATCCTATGTGGACTTTATGACGATTTCATGCTACGTGGACTTTACGACGATTTCATCCTACGTGGACTTTACGACGATTTCATCCTGCGTGGACTTTACGACGATTTGTGCTTACGTGGAATTAACGAGTGTTATGTTTAAATCCCTAGAATCAGAAACCCGAAACCCGAAACCCCAACCCCCAAACCCCATACCCGAAACCCTAAACCCGAAACCCCAAACCCGAAACCCCAAACCCGAAACCCCAAACCCGAAACCCAAAACCCAAACCCCCATCTTTAATTTTCTACTTCATATATTCCAAACCCCCATCTTTAATTTTCTACTTCATATATCCTTAGAACCCCAAACCCGAAACCTGAAACCCGAAACCCGAAACCCCAAACCCGAAACCTGAAACCCGAAACCCCAAACCCCAAACCCCAAACCCCATATTCCTTATTTTCTACTTCATATATTCCAAACCCCCATCTTTAATTTTCTACTTCATATATTCCAAACCCCATATTTAATTTTAGGTTTCGTCGTTATTTCCTCGTTGTCTTACGTGGTTTTTACGACGATTTAATCCTACGTGGACTTTACGACGATTTAATCATGCGTGGACTTTACGACGATTTGTGCTTACGTGGAATTAACGAGTGTTATGTTTAAATCCCTAGAATCAGAAACCCGAAACCCGAAACCCCAACCCCAAACCCCATACCCTAAACCCGAAACCCCAAACCCGAAACCCGAAACCCCAAACCTGAAACCCCAAACCCGAAACCCGAAACCCAAACCCCCATCTTTAATTTTCTACTTCATATATTCCAAACCCCCATCTTTAATTTTCTACTTCATATATATCCCTAGAACCCCAAACCCCGAAACCCGAAAGCCCAAACCCGAAACTCAAAACCCAAAACCCGAAACCCGAAACCAAAACCCGAAACCCCATATTCCTTATTTTCTACTTCATATATTCCAAACTCCATCTTTATTTCCATTCCAAACCACAATTCCCACATTTGCTTATTCATAAAACAAACTCCCAC
Organism: Brassica napus; assembly: GCF_020379485.1. NCBI lineage: Eukaryota > Viridiplantae > Streptophyta > Magnoliopsida > Brassicales > Brassicaceae > Brassica > Brassica napus. Next base: position 16,301,146 of record NC_063452.1, read on the forward strand.
ATTACCTTATTCATAAAACAAACCCCACATTATCTTATTCATAAAACAAACTCCCTCATCTTATTCATAAAACAAATACATCAATCGGATACATCGACATTCTCGTCATCACTAGAAACATCATCATTTTCATTAAACTCGTCTTCAACAGCTTCGTCTGTGGCATCATCGGTAAGATCTTCGTACTCGTGATTATGCGGATCAATGAGAAGGATGTCATCAATTTCTTGTTCAGGTTCCTCGACTTCATTTATCTGTTCTTCTTGCAATGGTGGTTCTTCTCCACTGATGATTCGTCCTCGAGGTGTAACTTTGATCACTGCTAACCAATTTATACCTGAATCTCTCATCCGAGGGTATGGAAGGAAGCTAACTTGGTCTGCTTGTGAAGCTAAGATGAAAGGCTCGAATTTGTTGTACCTTCGTCCACCGTTGACATCAACTACACCGAATTTGTTAGACCGAACACCTCTGTTGACGACGGGGTCGAACCATTCACATTTGAAGAGGACGCATTTCAGCTTCAGTATCCCTGGAAATTCGACTTCAATAATCTCCGTCAAGATCCCGTAGAAATCTGTTTCCCCTTTCACACATATTCCATAGTTACTGGTCGCCCGCTGTCTACCATAGTCATATGTATGAAAAGTATAGCCTCGTGTGAAATACATCTGTGATGTGGTGACCTTTACAAGTGGAGATTGAATTACTTCGTGTAACCACTTAGGATAATCTGCATCGTCGTCGTCATAATCAACCTGCAAAAATAAAGAGAATGTTAATGAAATACAGATAATGTATGAAAAAAAAGTTTTAGTTAATACCTGATTCCGCAACCACTTAATGAAGTGTTGATCTTTCCTTTTGTCTACGTCACTTGTGGATATACCAGGAAATGTTTCTTCGACTTGAGAAACAAATAGGCTGTAAAATCACATTTTATAGGAATGAATCTCTCGCAATTATACAATTAATTATACTTATATGTGTTTCGAAGTGTCAATATATGTTACCTTTCAAAATAACGCATCAATGGATCTTCGCAATTGAGTAGAATATAGGTGTGTGCACTATGAGCGTCTTCTTCACTCGACCACCAAACCTCTTTACACTTCCCACCGAGTCGCCCAATCTGGCTAAAGATGTCTGGAACACCAGCAACTGCATATGTTGGCGCAACACCACCATCATCATATCTTCTTGGAGCTCTTCTCCGTGTACGTACTTTTGACGCAAAGTAGTACGATGTGAAGTGAGAAACTTCTTCCGTCAAACTTCCAGCAATTATAGAACCTTCAACTTTGGCGAGGTTCTTTGCTTTTCCCTTCAAATATTTCATGGCTCGCTCATACTGATACATCCATCCGTAATGTACAGGTCCACGAAGCAATGCCTCATATGGGAGGTGGACAGCTAGATGCTCCATGACGTCAAAAAATCCGGGAGGAAATATCTTCTCCAAGTTGCACAATAAGATGGGAATGTTCTCCTGAAGCTGTTCCACAACTTCTTCTTTAAGAGTGCGTGTGCTCAGATCCCTGAAAAATGCTCCAATGCCTTTTATATTCAAAAAAAATTAAACACATTGTTAGTCATATATTATTTTGTAAATTATTGTGATATAATACACTACGTACCTGCAAGTGCTTCATGTACGTTTGTTGGAAGTAGCTCCGCAAATGCAAAGGGCAGTAGTCGTTGCATAAATACATGACAATCATGACTCTTCATCCCGGAGAACTTTTGACCCTTTTCAACACATCTAGAGAGATTCGAAACATACCCATCGGGGAACTTCACTTCTGATGCCACCCAGTTGAACAACACCGACTTTTTTTCTGAAGATAATCTGAATATCGGAACGGGAACTTGTCCATTGCTTTTAATATGTAACTCGCTTCTTGAGCAAATATCCGGCAAGTCCAACCTCGATTTTATGTTGTCTTTTGTCTTCCCTGGGACATTCAATATTGTATTCATGATGTTCTCAAAGAAATTCTTCTCTATATGCATCACATCGAGGTTGTGGCGCAGAAGAAGATCCTTCCAATATGGCAACTCCCAAAATATACTCTTCTTGTGCCAGTTGTGATGAACACCGTAAGAATCTGGCATATTACGAGGGACATGCCAATTACCACCCCAACGAACTGTTTCGTTAGCTCCGTAGTAGTCGATTTGCGCTTCAATTTGTTCTCCAGTTAGATATGGAGGAGGAGTGTCTCTCACAACCCTTTTGTGCCTAAACAAATTCTTGTTTCTTCGGTAAGGATGGCCAATGGGAAGAAATCGACGGTGACAATCAAACCAACTTGTCTTCCTACCATTCTTCAGTTGAAACGCATCTGTCGTTCCATTACAATATGGACAAGCTAATCTCCCATGTGTAGTCCATCCAGACAACATCCCATAGGCAGGGAAATCACTTATGGTCCACAAAAGCATCGCTCGCATCGTAAAATTCGTCTTCGTTGAACAGTCATACGTCCTCACCCCTGTTGACCACAAATCCTTCAACTCTTTTATCAGTGGTTGTAGGAAAACATCCAGGGACCTTTTTGGATGGTTCGGACCAGGTATTAATATGGTCAAGAATAGTAACTCCCGTTGCATGCACATCTCCGGTGGCAGGTTGTATGGAGTAAGAAAGACTGGCCACAATGAATATTGTCTCCCTGACATTCCGAACGGACTAAATCCATCTGTGCATAATCCGAGATACACATTCCGGATATTGCTAGCGAAATCTGGATGTACTTTGTTGAAATGTTTCCAGGCTCTTGCATCTGATGGATGAGTCATCTCACCATCCGTCTGAGTATGCTCGGCATGCCATCTCATCTTTCCAGCAGTCTGCTCTGATTGATACAATCTTTTCAATCTGTCTGTAATTGGTAGGTACCACATCCTTTGGTACGGTACCCTATTACGTCCCCGTCCTTGCGGCTTGAATCGTGGCTTCTTGCAGAATCGACATTCTTCTAGCTTCTCATCATCTCCCCAATAGATCATGCAGTTGTCGATGCAAACATCTATCATCTCCGAAGGCAACCCAAGACTATAAACCAGTTTCTGAATCTCATAATAAGAATCAGCAGACACATTGTCTTCCGGCAAATACTCTTTAAACAAGTCCGCCCATTCGTTCATGCAACTTTCAGGTAGATTGTGATCAGTTTTAATATTCATCATTCTAGCAGCTAACGACAATTTAGAGAGACCTTCTCTACAACCACTGTAAAGTGGTTGATTCGCCGCGTTTAACATTTCGTAAAACTTTTTTGCATCTATATTAGGTTCTTCATCTCCATCATGAGCTACGAATGCATCAGCTACCATATCATGAACCCTATCATAATCTACCATCTCCTCCTGCTGGTAACTATGTTCATTATGCAAATGATGATCAACCGGTTCTTTTTCCTGAAAATTGCTATTACTACTACTAGCTTCATTCTGATCATAATTAAAACCTTCTCCATGTTGAAACCAGATATAGTAATTTGCCGTGAAACCTCTATTTATTAAATGCTTCCAAACATTTTCACGGTTTGCCAGTTTCGAATTGTTGCATTTCCGACAAGGACAGAACATCTTACCACTTTCTTGGGCGAGCGGTGTTGAATCTGCTTGATGCATAAATGTCTCCAGACCCGCAAGGTATTCTTTCGTCACTCTCCCGTTAGCATCTCTATGCATATACATCCACTTCCGCAACTCGTAAATATTCCCGGAGCCAGCCATTTTTTTTTCTTTCACGTTTTTTGTTGTTGGTGTGTTTAAAATGATGTTTAAACATCCATATTTATAGGAAAATTCGAATCTGGTAGTTGTAATTTTGCTATGAATTTACGACGAAAATTAATTAGGTGGGCAAAAAAAACGTGTAACACCTATAAAGTTGGTGGATTCAAAAATTTCCTCGCTAAATACACGTAAACTATTCCCTCGTAAATACCACGCAAAGTTTACGTCGTATTTACAAGGAAATTGTTTTTCCTCGTAAAATACTCGTAAAGTTACATCCACTTTACGACGAAACAGTTTTGTCGTTACGTTACGAGGAAATAACGATGACTTTAGTTTTTCACGTAAATTCGTCGTAAACTCGACGCAAATTTACGAGGATTGTTTTTCCTCGTTAATTTTCGTCGTTAAGCATGTGTTTTCTTGTAGTGGTAATGCAACAAATTCACAGAAGAAGTTAAAAAGAAAAAAAACAAAACACATATCAGTTAAACAAAAACGAGAACGAAAGCACAATTTTATAGAGGTAGAAAATAAAATTACATATAGAGAGTAAATAGTAAACAAATTGAGAGAAGAAAACCTAATCCCCTTTCGTCTTTTTACAATCAATATTGTCTATGTAGTATTGGTGATTGTGTCAGCCGCAAAACTTGATTTCTTTTATGCATATGAAGTTTTAAAAATAATTAAAATGAGTTGCAATACATTAACTCTTAAATAACGATGATATATTTAAGAGACCAACATTTATATTCGTCATTTTACAATCGATAAATATTGTAGTGTGGCAAAATGTTAAAACCATTTAATAAAAAAACATTAGTATTTTCCTATATTGATTAGGCTGGTTGTTTAAAGTATTATCCATATGTATGTATAATCTTGTAATTTTCCAAATGATTTAGTACGTGTTACAAAATAGAACCAAAATTCAAAAAAACCGATCCAAACCCGAACGCACATGCCTATTATACACACATCCAATTTATTTAAATTTGCAGATTATTCATGGCGAATACAAAATTTATAATAAAATCATTTTTATCTGCTTAACTTCAATTTTGCTTTTTATTAATAAATAATTTATTATTAAAATCACATTTTAGAAAAGAATGATAGAACGTAGAATCTGAAGAAGTTTTCTTTAAAAAAAATCAATATTGGATGAGAGATTCATCAATGGAGAAGAAAAGAGAAAGAATAATATATAACTAATTAAGAAAATGATGACTGCTAATGAATAATGAAGAAGATGCAGATTAAATAAGAGAATCGAAAGAAAAAAAAAATTTGAGATGAAAAATTTGGAAAAATTGAACCATTAATGGTTTTGAAAAGGGGAAGAACAAAAAATTAAGGATTGTGAAATTATCGGACCCAAATAACAAAATTTTAAATTGTTTTTTTTTTTTTTGACGTCGAACGGCCATTCTATTACTCAAGCTTGAGGTGGTCTGGGTAACCAGACCGGAATAGAACAACCAATAAAAAGTAACTCTCTCTGAAATGTCCTAGCAGTCTTAGCTAAAAAGTCCGAAAACTGATTGCGCACTCGTGGAACATGTATGATTTTGAAGTCCGGAAAGCAAATCTGCAGTGTCTCTATCTTCTCCAATTCTGTCGCAAATCTTGGCCATTTTTGAGGTTCATTTATCATAGCAATCAGCTCCTTACAGTCTGTTCCAAAGCTCTAAGATGGCGAGTGTTGAAGCATGTTCTCCATCGCCCAGCGCAGTGCTTCTATCTCAGAATGCAATGCTGATTCACATCGAGTGAAGTTCCGTGTACCCATCAGTTGTATGTTCTCCCCGCTATCCATCCAAGCCCATCCGCATCCACTGAAGCTATCGGAAGCTGTCCATGATCCATCCAGGAGGCAAATATTACCCAAGCTTGAGACTTGGTTTTCCTCATTGTTGTTGTCTTGCACTACCGGTGGTATCAACTCGTTTGCACTAAACCAGGCTTGGCATTCGCTTTCTGCATATCGGACTAGCTCCAAAGGATCTCTGTCTATTCCCCTGAAGAGCTTATCATTCCGAGCCTTCCATATATACCATATTATCCAGGGATAAGGATCCCTGTCTTGGTCTAATGCTATGATATTCTTTTTCCTCCAGAATAGTGATGTCTCGAGTTTTAACCCGATTATCTAACTGCAAGTGCACAGTAAAGTACGCAGTAGTAATACGGGATCGAATCCACAGGGACCGATGATCACACGTAGAGTTGCAGACAAGTTAATAGCTACAGCGAATCAAGATATATTTTTGATGGTTTTTGTTTAATTTTCTCTAGTGTCACAAAGCATAAAAAAGCATGTAAAAAGATGATTTAAACGAATTGAAAACTATTTTAAAACAAACGTTGGGCATTGGGAATTCTCAGGGATTTCTTTTTAATCAAGATACAATTAATGGCAGACACAGGGATATATTAAGAACCGTCTAGAACTCAAACACGATATTAGAATTAACCTACTTCCGTAGCGCTAATTCTCTATGTTATAGAAATCTCCACACTAACTTCCGCTGAGTTTCAATTTCTAAACAAGCATTAAGAACAGGTTCAATATGTTCACAAAGCGCAATAACATCAACTTCCGAGGGTTAAGGACACTTTGCTCATCTAAAGTATTTTCGGAAGTTCAAACAATCACTTTCGGTGCATCAAACAATCTGAAATCATGAACTAAGTGATCAATTCAGTTCAAGCAGTAAGAAACCCATTAGATGAAGAACCAAAACGTAATCCCTTAGTCTACACACGTTTTATGAATCAAAACATCAAGAAATCCCCTATGAGAACTCCTAAACCCAACTAGATGACTACTCACACATAACTAAACAAGAACAAAACGATTTTGATGAAGAAAACATGATAAGATTGTATTAAAACAGAGTAAAAGTTCAGAAGATCTTCTCCAAATGGTTTTGAGATGAACTCCTTCACAAATCTTCACAAATCACACAAAAGATGAACAAAAACTCTCAAATCTCTCTCTAGAACTTGTAAATCTCCTTCTTGGTCGCCCCTGGTCTTTTCTGAGTCTCAAAGGTCGAGTTCCTTTCTGAATTATTGAGGGGAGTGGGTAAAAAGGAGTGAAAAGCTCGTGTGTGCGTGTGGAGCCCGTAGCGCCTGAGATCGGTCGATCCACATGGCCCGGATCGGTCGATCTCGTGTATGAAAGCCTAGGATCGGTCGATCCACATATCCCGGATCGGTCGATCTAGTGCTCTGTGCGATCAATACTTCATTCGGTCCATTGTTCGGTCCATCTTGCTTCTGAATAAATCCCGAATGCGTTCTTTTCTTTCAAGCTATCTAGTAACCTGCATATTACACTTAAGAACACCAAAACGCATCAAATAGACCAAAACATTAATTAAAACCGACCATTTAATTGCTCCAAAACGAGTTTAAAACCGTTAAAAACACGAAATATCAACTCCCCCAGACTTGAATCTTTGCTTGTCCTCAAGTGAAGCGGATTAAAATTTGGGAGCTCACTAACCCTCAGTAGACCTTACCTTGTGATTTCGCTAACCACTTAAATCAGAGACTGTCAAGGCTTTCATTCCAAATCCCCACCAAGACCGCGCAAACCTTTCCATATTTCAGACCTGCAAGTCTCAGTTTCTTTTTTTTTTTTTTTTTTTTTTTTTTTTTTTTTTTTTTTTTTTTTTTTTTTTTTTTTTTTTTTTTTTTGAAAGAATGTTAAATTTATTCAAATCAAAAAAGGCTTTTGTACAACTAGTGCAACTTTAGTCTAATACGAGAGATAGTTTTTTGAAACATTCATAAATCACAGCAGCCTAGTCTCTAGTAGAAAACCAGACCACCATTGTTTTGTTGAAAGTTGTTCCTCCTCGTCCACGTAAAGAACTGATTCGGTTCCGTACTTGCTTGTCGATGAACTTGATAAGAAGACTTGGGGGACGATTGACCGTGCCATGCCTTCTTCCGTTTCGCTCAAGCCAAATAGTATGCACAGAGAGTTGGAAAACATATCGCAGAAGAAACTTGGTATCTCCTGAGATAGTATTTGTAGATAGCAAAGCAAGAACCTGACCCCAAATGTTTGAGTAGCTCTGCCTCAAAAGTTTCTTAGTGAGGTCTCTCCAAATGACCTCTGAAAAAGGACAGGTGAAATATAGATGATTTCGGGACTCAGCAGCAGCATTGCAGAGCAAACACTGAGCATTTGCCTGAGGGTTCCACTGCAGCAATCTATCTCCTGTTGCCAGTCGGTTATGTACTGCAATCCAAGCCATGACCGAGTATTTAGGCGTT